>NC_056733.1:1568806774-1568861774 GCF_019279795.1 Protopterus annectens | reverse complement strand
CCTTCTCCCGCTTCATTCCAGATGTGGCCTTAAGCAATATGTAATGCATGGAGTGTGGTGATAACTGACAAACCAGTTAAGTGTTTCTGTAGCATGAGAGTGGATCTTAAGGATTAGGTACCCCCTACTTAAGCTGTTAAGATCAGGTATTGCGCTAGTCAATAAAGCCTGCCAGTACTGGCCAGCCAATGACAGCGGCAGAATTTAAAACTGCTTTCTTTTTGCCCACAGTCTGTGCCAGTAATCTGTCTCTAACTTTCTTTCCCTAATTGTAAGATGTGTTACACTCTCTTTTTGATAGTGCTTGCTAAGTGTAGCTTAGGTAGCTGACAAAACACTTTTTCCTGTAACTAGTAGTACATGGAACCGATGAAGTTCCATGCATTTACAAAGAATTATGTTCAGGTCTCGGATTGTCCCCCCTCCATTATTTGTTCTCAGCGTAGACGCCAAGCTTCAGTTCTTGAGCTTTGCTGTCCGGGTGAAGTTTCTTGGCATCCATGTCTCAAACACACAATACTGTGGTCGCAATTGAAGACTTGATCATAATTCTCTGTGTTGTTTTGTTGCATCTAGTTGTTTTGCATAATACATGACAGAGCAGCAACAGTTAGGAGATTTGTAGAAGAACATTATGGGCAAGGAGCAGGGGCCAGTACCTTGGGAAAACTTTAGATGCTGGGTTACCTAATCTCTGCTGGCCTTAATCCTATCAATTGGTCTGTGTCAGTGAACCTGCTCATCCAAATCTGTTGCAGCAAATATGTAACTTAAATCTTCTTTGAGAGTAAATATTACAGTTCTATTTAACATACGAAAGGTAAAAGAATTTGGCTTGATGCTGACTTAGAAATTTGTCTACTGAAAGACTATTGTGAGCAAAAATCATAAGTAGGATAAGAAATCTAGTTTTACTTTTCAAGTAGCTTTTAGGGCTTGATCTTCAAGGCTGGCAGAGTTATAGATTCATAGATTCATATATTCATAGATTAGTACTAAGCTAAGTGCCCTTGTGGGCCATTTTAAGCCTAGCCAGTTATCCCTTGTGAGACTCAAACCCTGTACCTTGTGTTTATAAGGCAAACACCTTAACCATTAGGCCACCAGTTAGATAATAAACCAATTCATGTACTCTCAAGAAGTGCTATCTGAGAATAGTGAAATGCAAAGAAAGAACAATTGAGTGTGTGTGTGTCCTTTCCAGGAATATAAAATTTGGATACAAATTAGGTAGGGCAGAGCTGTGCCATTTGCAGTTCATATAACAATAGTCCTGAAGAAGCCATAGCATACCAGCATCCGTATTTTGTCAGTATTGTCAAGACAAGAGGTTCATGATATTACATTTGGCAATGCTCCATAACACACAGGTTAAGAATTCACAAGATTTGTACGAGTGGGAATTCAGACCTACATAGGTTAGGCCACACAATTAACCCTGTAGTGGCCAGGTGAAAGATATACAGTTAGTGAAGAATCTGATGAGAAGGATGTGTATTAAAGTTGTGACTTGTTAAGTTCTTGCAGTTTTTTTATATAGGATGCTTTGCTACAGGGACTGTCTTTCATCTGTTGAATTTTTATTTATTTATTTATTTTTTTTTTCTTTCAATAAAGCTTGAATAATGGATTGCTTGCTTCATCTGTGTTACTGCCTCCTAAATAATAAAAAAAAAAAAAAAAAAAAAAAAAAAAATCAGCACTGGGTAAGGAATATATATATAACAGTGAGGACAAGAAGTAGGTTTTGGCCAGGGTAATTTTGGTAGCTATTGTTTTTTATTCCTGTACAGCATGCCTAGTTTTTGGCATTTTTTTTGTGCTGTTTTGTATGTGTAAGTTAAACTTGACATTATCGTCAATTGTGACACCTAGTAGTTTGGTGTGCTGAACTATATCATTTCAGTATTATTGGCTGAAAAGATCTTGAAATTTGTTTTGTTGGAGCTTTGGGGTTTGTGGTTGAGTAGAAGGAGCTTTTTTTTTTTTGGGGTCTGTACTAGTTCAGCATTGGAGATCTGTGTTTCTGTGGAAGAAAGCGTTTCTTGTGGATCAGTTAATGTGTTTGATATGCAGATGATAGTGGAGTCATCTGCATATTGGATTAGAGTGCTTTTACAGGAGGATATGTGCAAGTTATTGATTTGAAGACATTCAGTAGTAATGGGCCAAGGATGGAACCTTGAGGTACACCTGTGGGGGTGATGTGATATGGGGTGATAGGGCCCTGCCATTTTACTGCTTGCTACCTGTTAGCTAGGTAGCTAGAAAACCACTGAAGTGAGGAGGAGGATAGTCCAATGCTGGAAAGTTCTGTAAGGAGTTCAGGGCGAGATACCATGTCAAATGTTTTTGACAAGTCTAGAAATACTGCAGATACTAGTTTGCCAGTGTCATGGTCTGTGTTGACGGAGTCCATGAGAGATAATGCTGTTGAGGTAATGTGTGCTGGTCTAAAGCCATGTTTAGTGTGGGAAAGTTAGGTTGTTGTGTGTAAGTTGGTGGAGAAGTTGTAGGTGCATACACATTTTTCTAGAACTTTGGGGTGGGCAAGATTGCAATTGGATGAAAGTTGGTGATGTCAGTGGAGTTGCTTCCTTTTATATAAAGGGGTAATGTGTGATCTTTATGGTTAGGGACATGTGATTTAGCCTATGGATCTATTAATATGCTAACAGGGAATGCTATTGCCTCTGCAGCAAAGTGTAGGTATTCTGGTGGGAGGTTGTCTGCTGAGGTTAATCAAGGTTTCAGATTTGTAGTAGGTTTTTATAGTAGTTTTTTTTTATTTGAGACAAAGGGATGGGTTCAAAAGTAAGCTGGGGATGGTTTGGTTTTTGGTTGAGTGACTGGTTGGTGGGGTGTGTAGAGGTTAGTGTTGAGGGTATTAGTAGAAGTAATGAGTTTGGGTGGATGAGTTGGGTTTACTTTTAGGTTGGATATGGAGTCTAAAGTATGTGTTGAATTTGGTGGCTATTTGAAGAGGTGGTATAATGGGGTATGGATTAGGGTTATTTTTATTTCTTGGGTTGAGTGGCTTTACAGAGGACCAGAATTTTTTAAGGTTGCTTTTGTGGTTATCTTGAATGTAGGAATAGTATGATTTTTGTATCCTGCAGTATTTGTCTTTGTTTGATTGTGGAGTTTGTATAACTGAAGATTTAGGTAATGTTTATTCTTTAGCCAGGTAGTCCTTGCTTTGTCCCTGTCTTTAGAATTTTACATGATTTGGTGAGCCATGGGCCATGGTTATTTATTGTTTTTGTTCGCTGAGGGGCTAAGGAGCTAAGAATGCTTAGGAAGGTGCTGTTGAAATGTTCAACTGCATCATTATGGGGAAGTCTTTTTAGGATGGACCAGTCTATAGGTTTTAGAGATTCATTAAATACCTCTTAGCTGAATTTTTGTAGGTTGTGTATAGTTTTGAACTTATGCTGCTTTGTGAGTTGAGTGATCATCCTGTGAGTATAGGCTGGTAGGTACTCCACTTAAGGAGTCAGGGAATGTGCCTGAGGATGTAAAGATAGAAGGGTTCAAGACTAGTAATCCCGTCCAGGGTGGAGTTTTGCTATATCTGATAGGAGTGTTTTATAAGTTGAATAAAGCCACGGAGATTTATACTTTTTGGGTGATGCGAGGTTAGTGTCTGCTAACATCTTCTAGGATTATCATTTCATTCGGTATTGCTTCAAATATCCAGACTCAAGTATTTTCTGGAATGGGAATCTTTTGTCCATGAGTAATGTATAAAACAACTATGCAGGTATTCTTAGATGAGTTAAGTTTTAGAAATGTTATAAGGATTTTGATTGTGCAGAATTTTGGTATAGTATGCGAGTATGGGGAAACTATCAAGTTGTTAGGGAAAATAAGGGCTATTCCACCACCTTTATGTGCTCTGTCTACTTTGATAATGCTGTAACCAGGGGGAGGAATTTCAGCATCTCTTATTTTTGGTTTTAGCCAAGTCTCTGTAATAGCAAGGCTGTCTGGGTTAGTGTGTGCTAACGTGGCATAAGAGTGTCAGTTTATTGCACATGCTGTCGATATTGAGAGTGATAAGTTTTAGTTTGTCTGTGTAGTAGGAATGGGACCTGGGTTGGGGTGAATGTCCTGCACAAGTTTAAGGCCACGAAAGTTGTTTTAAGTAATTTGGGTATTTGTATTAGCTTTTTTATACCTTTTGGAAAAGGAAGGGGGTTCATGTGGCTGCAGTGAGTTGTAGGGATTAATCTGTCATACTGTACACCCTTGCTTCTAGAGGAATAAATACCTCATGGAATTTAGACCACATCTCTTATTTCTGTATGCTATGCATCGTTTTCCGATGTGACACTACACTGACACACTGACAGTCTACTTAGTCAGGGAAAAGTAGGATGTCCTGAGATGACAAGGTATTTAGAGCGGTATCTGCCTCCATGCTTGTAAGATTACTGTCTGACATCCTGAATACAGTCCTATTAACCACTATCAGAGTCCACATCAAAACATTACTGATCTTGTCTCAGAGACAGTTGCCAGAGTATTTTCACCTGAATTCAGTATGCCTCAGACATGCAAAAGGGCTATTTTTGGAAAAACTGCCTCAGATAACTTCAAAAGAATCCTTACTTTCCTGTCCCAAGTGTAAGCAGCACTGGTGCCCCCCCAAGTGGTAGGAGTGACTGAGCTGAGTGGGGGGGGTACTCTGTTCTTTGCTTTGATAAGAATACTGTTTTCCTTGAGGCAGAGTTGAGCAGTATTTTACTGACATTTGATTTGGGGTTTAAATAATTTCACTGTTTTTTTCCTGTGGAACTGTTACAAATTCTGCTTCAAGTAGCCATTTTGCTCTCCTTTGAATTGTGTTTACATGCTGTATGTTTGCTTTTAGAATTTTCTCCCCATGATCAGAGCTGCTGGGCTCCACATGCCTGTTAATACTTACAAGGATTATACATAAAAACAGAAAGGTAAGAATGTCTTATTTTTCTGTGTTTATTTTTTAACATTTCCCTTTGAGAGAAGTAGGCTAAATGTAAACGTACAATATTGCATCAAAGTGCAATTCTGAAATATCTTGTAATATGTGAGGCAGTGTGTGCTGTCAGTGACAGATGTCTCTGCCTAGCAGTGTATAGTCATGTGTAATGCAGAATTACTTCCTTTAGTAACAACTTTTTATTAGAACTTGAGTTTTTCAGTAAATTCATAAAAATTTAACTCATGGCAACAAATTTGCACTTTATTTACTGCCAAAAGTACAAGGATATGGAGACCCCCCACACACAGTATTTTTTATGTATTGTTTCATTTTATTTTATAATGTAGAATGTCTTGTCAGTGAAGTCCTGTTGAGTGCTTCAGTTTTAGTGAGCACTTTCCAAAGTTACAGACGTGTTAATGTATTTTTGTGTGTTTTATTCACTTTTAGAGTTTGCTCCATTGTTTTCCCATGTGGGAACATGCCTGATTGTCAGTCTTGATAGGTAAATAAATACAGTGTCCTAGATTGGCTACATGCTGTTGTAATATATTTTTGTTGTTCAGACTTTAACAGACGTTTTTGACTCCTGTCTGTTTGCTAAAGTTTTCATGACTGAAACTTTAAGAACAAGAATACTGACAGTGCCATTGTGGATTTTATGTGCCAGTCTTCTAAATGCAGGATGCTGAAGTATTCAAAGGAAATGAGCTGTTAAAGACTGATATGTTGTAGTAGGTTAGTCAGTAAACCAGGCAGACTTGAGTAATTTAAAAGTTTGATGGTGGTGTGCACCCATTTTTTTAACTGTAAAGAGTCATTGTAGGCAATATAAAGTTTCCAAGGCATTTCATATTAAATCATGATCCTCAAACTTTCACAGTAAGTATATCAAATAAAAAAGCGTGTGTCCTAATTATCTAAAATAGTTGTGCTCACTCACATTGAAAAAAAATGACTTGATATTATCTTTTACAAGTATCAAAAAGTTTTATGATCTTTTATGTATTTATTATTTATTCATTCAGCAAATACTCCACCACAGGTATATGAAGCAATGGGAATTCACCTTGTCACATAGTTCTTCTGTAGCCATTGATTTTTAGTCACAAAGCCAAAGTTGTTGACTTTAATATTCAGCCTTGTGCTTAAGCCCTTTTTGTATTTTAGCTGAATGAATGTTGACTCCCTTAATCTCATTAAGACTGCTATTTTAACAGAAGGTTTGTTAGTTTCTCTAAGAACCTTTGTTTGCCTGTCATTGTGAATGTGTTTTTAGAAACTGCATTATTTCAATAAAATGGTGCTTTCTGTAGATTGTGAGGAAGGGACAACCCTATAACATCCATTGGAATCCCTACTTTATTTCAAAGAAGACTGAAATTGCTATACCTCGGGGTGAAGGAAACTTCATGTTGTACTGATATTAGCTGACAAAAAGGTGGGTTTTGGCCAGGTCTGCAACAATCTTATACTGAAGTACTTTGCCTTGTTTCCACTTCAGCATGCTGAAATGTTTTTGATATAGAACTGTAATGATTTTTTTCTGCATATCCTACTTTGGTATTGTAGAAAGGATTTAATTTTCTGTGTTTTATAACTAAATGTAATGGTATGTATTTTGCATAATTTGCTGTGTTTTCAAGCACTGTCTCTGCTGAGTCCCAGTAATGTGTTGTGTTATTTTTTTGCCTTCGTCTACTCTTTGTTTTGATCTTCAGCCAGTAAATGTGAGTATCTGAGGATTCCACTCTTGCCTTCTCCCTGGAATTAGAGCTTCATGGGGAATACTATAATGTTTGGCAGTTAGAAAGTAAAGAAGATAAAGACCATGAGCTGTTAACAAGCTGATGTTCATCGTGTTCCACTGTTGCAGTCATTACACTTGGGTTATCCTGCTGGCAGGCGACCCACCGTCGGCCCGAGTTCCAAAGTCTTGGTCCGGCGTCGGTTGCTGTCGCCTCTTCCCTGACGTTGGTGCGCCAGGGGTATAAAAGTTGCAACAGACGCCATTTTCTTCAGTCTTTCTTGCCACGCGGTGCCCGAAGCAAAAGCAGTTAGCAAGTGCCGGTCGGCCAACTCCTGAGATTTTTGAAATTGAATTTCAGAGCCGAAGTCTTCAATAAAGCTAAGTACCCCATTGGGGAAACTTTTTCTTGCTCCAGACCGATGTCAGCAAAAGTTAATAATTGTATTTCTTGTGGGAAGCAAATACCTCATAAGGACTTTCACTCTTCCTGCATTCCTTGCCTAGGCCCTGATCATGACGTTACTAGTTTTCGGTTTTGTGCTAGATTCAATAAACACACTATTAAACGTCGGTTTGATTTTGCTTTACATTATTTTGGATGAAGATTTAATTATATAATGCCGTCGGAACAAACGACGACCGGAATGTATAAAAAATGCAAAGACAAAAAGACAGGCATCCGAGGTCCAAAACTGACGACGAAACCTCTTCTAGGCCAGTCGCCGGTTTGCCGGTTCTCAGTGAGGTGCTTTCGCAGCCCCGGACACCTGCTACCTCAGAGCCACAGGCCATAACAGACAGCCACATGGAGGCCCCGAGGCCTGTGGAAACTCAAGGTATTGGGCCTACGGAAACTATACCCTCAGATGGGTCCGAAGCCGCTGAGCAGGCACCGGCTTCTGAGGGCGTCTTCAGAGCTTCACAGCTAACAATTAAGGCTACTACAGCAGCAAAGTCAAAAACACCATTAAAGACGAGGAAACAAGTGCAGCATTCTCCAGAACAGTCATCCATGCCAAAGAAACAGATGCTTAAAATGGCCAAAGACCTTATTACTTTGATCAGGGGCTCCCATCCCCCTCCTGACAAAAGGCCTAGACAAGACACTGATTATGATTCTTCTGATCAGGTTTCCATTTCCTCTGATTCTTCTTCTGATCAGGGCTATTCTCTCCCTCCCTATGAGGACTCTGATGCTGAAGAGTCCATTCCTTCAGCCTCACCGCCTGAGGATTATTCTTTTGGGGAAACCCTGCACACCATGAGGGAGCACTTCCACTGGGAGAGCCAGGATTACTCAGAATCCAAGAAACAGCTCAGAGATTTCCTTTTATTGCCTCAGCACAGGCCCCTGGCTATCCCACCTGTGCTTGATATTGTAGATGATGTTTTTCCAGTCTGTCTCCAGATTCTTTACCCCTGCACCAGTAAAGCCAGACCGGTACTACAGGGTCCCCAACTCTCATAAATTTCTTTACAAAAACCCTGCTGCAGACCCAGAAACAATTTCTCAGGGTCCTAAAGGGGTTAAAGCTTCCACTGCCAAAAATCCTGTCCCCTCAGATAGGGATTCCAGAACTCTGGACAGATGGGTGAAAAAAGTTTACACTTCTGCTACTTTAGCTGTAAGAGCTTTAAACTGTCAGTTTCACATGCTAGACCCCTAACCGGGAAAAAGCCGAAAGACACAACAATAACATCTCATGTCATTGTTAAAGCAGAAAATGGTTATAAATGTAGAAAGTCCTGACAGTAAAGAAATGCAGGATTTATTGCATGCAGTTGAACAAGTGGGAAAGCATACTCTGCAATGTGGCTTTGATTCATTAGAGGCTTCTTGTAGAGCCGCAGTTACAGGCTCAGTTATTCGAAGACATGCTTGGTTGAAAGAACAAAGTTTACCTGACCATGTTAAAGTAAAATTATTGGATGCTCCACTACAGCATGATACTTTGTTTGGTGTTAAGGCAGAAGAAGTGTTAAAGAAAATGGAGGATAAAGCAAAGGTCAATGCAAACGGTGAAAGATTTCTTACAGGTTCAACCACCTAGATTTAGCAGAAACTGGCCTTCAAAAAATTGGTCCTTTCCAGTGTCAGACAGGCCACAAAGAGGCAGATACAGACGCCCAAGAGGCAGGTCTCAGCCCCAAGGCTCCTACAGACCTAAACAATGGGGTGCTTCAGTCCCAAAGGTGGAGAAGACAAATCACAACCTTATAGGAAACCGTCACAATGACTTCCCTCTGCAAATGCCAAGCTCTTGCCAGTTGACAGCACCCCTAGGGGGAAAGCTAGCACTTTCTCAAAAATTGGCACATGATCACCCAAGACCAATGGGTGCTGAATATAGTTTCTCAGGGGTACAGGTTCCACTTCCACACGCTTCAAAAACTAAAAGGTATGCCAAACTTTCCACAAAACCAATGGGCAGAGGCACAAAAGCAGATTGCTGCTCTTATGGATATGGGAGCTATTCAAAACGTTCCACAAGAAGAACAGGGACAAGGATTTTACTCGAGACTTTTCTTAGTATCCAGAAAAGACAAAACCTGGAGACCAATACTGGACCTGTCAATCCTAAATACCTTCCTGGATGTTCCAAAATTCAAAATGTTAACACTACGACAACTTCTGCCCATGCTGGGCAGGGAGGCTTGACTAGTTACTTTGGATCTCAAGGAGGCATACCTGCATGTCCCAATCAGACAATCGTGCAGAAGATACCTCAGATTTATAGCCGGCTCAATGCATTACCAATTCTCTGCACTGCCCTTTGGCTTATCTACTGTGTCCAGGGTCTTCACAAAATGCCTGGCACCAGTAATTGCATTTTGCAGACAAAAAGGAATTCAAATATATCCCTACTTGGACGAATGCCTTATTCAAGCAGAGAGCAAGGACATTCTTCTAAAACACCTGGCGTTTGTAAAAAGATTGCTAATTTGCCTAGGGTACACAGTAAATGAAAAGAAATCAAAACTAGTGCCCTCTCAAAAATATTCCTGGGTGCAAGCTTAAATACAACTGCCCAGATGGTTTATCTCACGCCAGACAAACAAAGGCAACTGACTCATTACTTTCAAATGATGGCTACAAAGACCCAGCTCCCTGCAAGAAAAATTCTGCAGGCTCTGGGTTTCATGGCATCCTGCATTCTACTAATTCCATATGCAAAACTGCATATGAGGAAACTACAATGGTATCTAAAAAGTGTTTGGACTCAGCATTTTCACAGCCTAGCGACAATCATAACCTTGATCCCCTGCCTACAACAGGAGTTTTGATGGTGGTCCCAGGCCTGTCACCACAACAAGGGGCAGCCTTTCACCTTACCTACAGCCAGGCAGACAATAACAACAGATGCATCAGATTATGCCTTGGGAGCACATATGGCAGGAAAATGTATTCAGGGCACGTGGCCCAAGGAACAAATGCATCTTCACATCAATCAAAAAGAGATGCTAGCTGTACAGAATGCCCTGACAGCCTTCAAGGACCTAATACATCCAGGAAAACTATTAATAAAGATGGACAATACCACAGTTATGTGGTACATAAACAAGCAAGGGGGCACGCATTCCTACCCCCTATGCAGACAAGCCATGACTTTGTGGAACACAGCACTGACCTACCAGGTACATCTGCAAGCACAATTCCTGCCAGGAACAAAAAATACACTGGCAGACGAACTAAGCAGAAATCTCATGGATCCTCACGAATGGAAGCTAAATCCACAAGTGTTCAGCATGATAACAAGGGAGTGGGGACGCCCAGACATAGATCTTTTTGCCTCCCGTAGCATTTGCCAAATACAGAAATTTTGCACAAGGACTTATCACTCTCAAGCACGGAAAGTGGATGCTCTATCATTCAGCTGGAAAAACCTGACAGTCTATGCCTTCCCTCCGATGCCTCTTCTCACCAAGGTGCTTCTAAAAGTCAGACAAGAGAGGCCAAAAATGATCCTGATTGCACCAGACTGGCCACATCCAGCATTGGTACCCAATCCTAAAGACTTTGTCCCAAGGCCCACCTTGGCCTCTACCTCAAATCCCTCATCTTCTGACACAGCAAAACAATCGCATTCTGCACAGCCAACTCAGAACCTTAAACCTGGCAGCATGGCAGATAATGTAGCCACTCAGACTGCACCTCTCTCCAAAGCTGTTATGGATGTAATTTTGGAAGCCAGGAGGCCCAGCACTAGCAAATCTTATGCAGAAAAATGGAAGAGATTCTGTGCTTGGAACCAGGCACAAGGGCTCGACCCACTGGTCCCTAATATACCTCAAATTTTGCAATACTTGACTGAGATGTTGGACAAAGGCCTATCTTTTTCATCTATTAAAATCCATGCCTCTGCCATTTCAGCTCATTACAATGCGGATCCTCCTATTTTTTCACATCCTCTACTGTGACAGTACCTCAGAGGGGCAAAGAATATAAGACCCCCTAGAGGAGCACCAGTACCTACTTGGGACCTTAATTTTGTTTTAGAAAAACTAACACTACCTCCATTTGAACCAGCCAGCACAGCTGATCTTAAATTCTTGTCATGGAAAACAGCTCTGCTCCTAGCAATAACTTCAGCAAGAAGAGTCTCAGAATTACAGGCATTGATGGCTGTGGAACCTTTCCTCATTTTTCATCAAGACAGGGTTTCTCTTGGAACAAACCCAACATTCATGCCAAAAGTGGTCTCCAATGTGGCCTTAAACCAAACCATTCATTTGCCTACTTTCTACCCAAATCCCCAGAATAAAGGGGAAAGACTTCTGCACGCTTTGGATATACACAGGCAGCTACGATTTTACTTGGACAAAACAAAAGCTTTCAGAAAAACTGAGCAACTGTTTGTAGCATATGCTGCAGGATCACAAGGAAAGCCTAATACAAAGCAGACAATCTCCAAATGGATAGGACTCTGCATCAGCTTCTGTTATGCACAACATGGCCAATCTGTGCCTAAGGGCATTAGGCCTCATTCTACCAGAGCAGCAGCCACTTCAGCAGCTTTCCTCAGAGGGGTACCAACCAAAGACATTTTAGAAGCTGCAACCTGGAGCTCAGTGCACACTTTTACCAAGCACTACCACCTACCTCTCTACTCCACATCCAGAGCAGGCTTTGCCACCGCAGTTCTGCAGGGCTTGTTAGCCTCGCCAAATCCAATCTAGACCCAGCCACCCAACCTCAGCTTTGGGATTCTACCCAAGTGTAATGACTGCAATAGTGAAACACGATGAACATAGTACAGTTGTGTACCTACCATAATAGGTTCATAGGTTCATAGATTAGTACTAAGCTAACTGCCCTTGCGAGCCATTTTAAGCTTAGCCAATTATCCCTTGTGAGACTCAAACCCTGCACCTTGTGTTTGTAAGGCAAACACCTTAACCATTAGGCCACCCTCCCAACCCCCAAAATGTAGATGTTCGAGTGTATTCACTGTTGCAGTCCAGGTTACCCACCCACCATCCTCCTCTTTGCTGGGACTATTCTGTACTTCTCAACTCTATACACCCTATGTGGTGTATTTGCTTGTAGATGAAGGAAATGTTTATAGTAATATATGCGTGGTTGTTTGGCATATTTATATTTTTTCAGCCTTCCTATCTGGGGGCACCTGACATCTGGGGCAAGAAAAACTGAAGAAAATGGCGTTGGTTGCAACTTTTATACCCCTGGCGCACTGACGTCCGGGAAGAGGCGACAGCAACTGACGCTGGACCAAGACTTTGGAACTCTGGCCGACTGCGGGTCGCCTGCCAGCAGGATAACCCAAGTGTAATGACTGCAACAGTGAATACACTCTAACATCTACATTTATGGTAGGTACACAACTGTACTTTGCCTGTGTTTTATGTTTTGATTCCCTCTGCCTCCATTTGGCTACTGTGTGAACCTGAGCATGTCACTTAACCAGGCAGTACTTCCTGGCCAAGTCTGAAAAAGGCCTATATGGATTAGTGACCTGCTCCCATTAACTGGTTGCATTTTGCTAGCTTTAGATGACTGGTCTAGTTGCTAAACCCCAAAGCAAAGGAAGCTTGTTCTTTAGGAAAATGATATAGTGCTTGGTACTTTTGTAAATGTACATGGAACAAAGGACAAAAGAGAACTAATACCAGTTTTTTTTTTCTTACAGGGAATCTGCAGATGGTAGCAAAATGTCAATGCCTATTATAATTAAATGGAGTGGTCAGGAATACTCCATATCTACCCTTTCAGAAGAGGATACCATATTGGATTTGAAACAGTTAATTAAAACTCTTACAGGTGTGCTACCTGAAAGGCAGAAGTTGCTTGGTCTTAAACTCAAAGGTTAGATGATTTTTAGTCTCATTTGTGAATAAATAAAGTAATAGTTTAAAAGCGTATATAAATTGAGGCCAGGTAGTGATTTCCTGTAATAAAATGGGGGAGCCTTTAATTCATAGGATCACATGAAGTTACTAGGCTATTGTCCCTGAGGCCCTTACAAGCCTAGCCAAGAATTTAGCCTATGTTACAACAAGTCGGCACCCTGTGCCACTGTTCAGCAGGGACACAGGTGGAATCCTAGGGGTGTATTTTCTGTTCCCCATCCAATTATTCAGGTTGTGCTTAAAAAGGTTTAATGAGGTACTCTGCTTTACGTGGAGAGGGACTCTGTTCCACAAAAAGGAGAGTCTCTGGGACATAAATCTGTGCCGCCAACAAGTCCTATTGATTTCACAGACCAGGAAGAGGTCACTTGTGTGGGTTACTGGAGTGGAGCTTGACTTTGCAGATATGCAGAGGTCCCATCAGGGTAGGATCTGAGATTTCTTTGTATGCCAGACAGAGGTCACCTTTGAGGAGTCTGCATGAGATTTAGTAGAGGGAGAGAGCTTTTAGCGTATCTGTGTAGGGTAGATGTTTGAGTCCCTGGATTCTGTGGGTGAGGGACCTCTGTGGTCTCTGCAGCTGCTGCATGTGCTTTGTGAGGTACATGCAGAAAGGGGCATTGTACTCAATAATGGGTCTTGTAAGGGAAGAATACAGGAATGTTATGACCACCTTGTCCCTGGGTGAGATACCCTTACTAATGAGGTGGGCCATGTAGAGAGTTTTTTTGTTTAATTTTCCGAGGCACTATGGTGGTCAAAAGTCTGTTTGCTATCAACCTTGGGTGCCCAAGTCCCTCACGACTGATTGCGTGCTTAGTACTTTATTATCAGTGTGATAATATGGGGACGTCACTTCCCCAGAAGGGATCATGGTGCATTTTTTGGCATTCAGTTTGAGGCCATGTTTCTGGCACCAGTCATTTGTTTGGGTGAGACCCGCTTGGAGGATGTCCACATTACTAGAGGAATTGATGACAGCACCCAGCTTGCAGTCATCTGACAACTTGGTCACCCATAGCCCACTGGATTTGGCTTGCACCTCCGAGAAGTATATCCCAAACAGCAGAGGCCCAAGACCGATCTTTGGGGTACACCACTTGTTATGGGTTTACTACTGGAGGTGGCTTCCCCTATTTTGACTAGGTGGGTTTTGTCAGTGAGCCAGTTTGCTACCCATCTAATAACATATGGATTGATGCCTAGTTGAGACAGTTTCTATTATACCTGAGTGAGGAATAGTATTGAAGACTTTGGCCAGGTCAACGTTGGCGGTGTGCGTTGTCTTCCCTTCGTCTATGGCCTTGGTGACTGTCTCAAAGAAGTCGACCAAATTTAACAGGCATGACCTCCCCTTGACAAAACCAAACTGTGTGGGATCAAGTGTCTGGAGGTTGCCTTGTGCAAAGGGATGACAGTAGCTGTCCTTCATTCGGCTAGGACGAAGCCGGTACTCAGGCTTTGGTTGAATAGGGTGCCTAATGGTGCTGCAAGTTCCTGCCTGAGTTGATGTAGGCTGCAGCCTGGGATGTTATCTGGTCCCATGGAGGCTGTATTTTTTGCCTTTGAGAGGGCAGTGATTACTTGCTCCCTAGAGATAAGGGGAGGGGGACAGATACTGGGGATGTCCTGTTTTCCTGATGGGGGGACACAGGAGTGAAGTTTTCACTGAACCTGTCTGCCAGCAGGTTGGCTATGTCTACAGTGTTTGTGTATGTGGTGTCCTTGACCACCAGTTCTGAGCATATTTGGGTGCTTCCTTTTGAGATTGCGGACATACGTGAAGGCCTTATAGGTTCATAGTATGTACTAGGCTAATGGCCCTGGAGCCTTTACAAGCCTAGCCCATAGGATTACCCTGGCATCATGCCACCCGACCTTAATTCCCAGTGCCACTGTCGAGCAGAGCCACTGGAGTGATCCCCTGGGAGAATTTTCTATTTCACATCCACTCATCAAGATTTCTGTTGGAGGGCCGGTGAGGTGCTTTGTTTGAAATGTATGGGAAGTCTATTCCATAGCATGGGCAGTCTCTGGGTTATAAACCTGTCCCTCCAGCATGTTTTGTGGATTGTGGTAATGAGGTTGAGGTCTCTGGAACATGGGGTGTGGAGGGATTGGGATTTCTTTCGATGTAACATTTCTAACAAGAGCTGAGTCAGACATGGCTTTGTAAGTCAAGCAGAGATCGCCTCTAAGTAGGTGATATGAGACGGGGAATAGTTGGTGTTTTTTGACTCTGCCCATATAGGACAAGTGTTTAAGGCCTAGGATCCTCTTTGTGAATTACTTTTACGGCCTCTCCAGTTGTTGCAGGTGCACTCTATGATTGGCCTGATAAGGGAAGAGTAGAGGGAGACCATGACCTCTTTCTTCCTGGATGCAAAACCTTTAGTAATGAGATGTGCCACATAGAAGGACTTTCTGACCACAGTGGCAGTGTGGCGGTCAAAAGAGAGGATGCTGTCAACCTGTGTTCCCAGATCTCTTACAACACCTTCGGTGTTCAATGGACTACCATCAATGTGGTAATTCATGGGCACTGGGTTTTTCCATTTTTTGGCACTGAGCTTAAGGCCATGGTTCTGACACCAGTCATTGGTCTCAGTGAGGCCTTTCTGTAGGATGTCAACATCACTTGGAGAGTTAATAATGGCTCCCAACTTGCAATTGTCTGTGAACTTTGTCAGCCAGAGTCCCTTTGTGTTGGCCTGGACTTCTGAGAAGTAGATACCAAACAAGAGAGGACCCAGGACTAATCCCTGTGGGACTCCACTCATGACTAGTCGGCAGTCTGACTTGGGGTCAGCTCCTTTCACACTGTGGGGTCTGTCTGTGAGCCACTTTGCAACCCATCTAGTGATATAGGGGTTGATGCCTAACTTAGTGAGTCTTTCTGTGATGAGTATGATTGATCATCTTTAGTAGATGTGGCCAGTTTGAACTTAGTTTGCTTTAGAGGATTTCACTAGTGCTCTTATTTGCTTGTTCAGGCTAAGGAGAGAGTGCTTCCAATTAGGCACCTGCTCCTTCTTGGTCCTGCACAGCAATGGTTTTCCTTTTGTTATAGAGTTTATTTATTGTAGATGTCCACCAGGCAAGTTTACTCTTCCTTGAGAGGATGATTTCATCCTGTCTGGTATTTCTGATTCAATGCAGCTATATAAATGCTCATATAGTACTTTGGTGTAGGTTTGGATATATGTGCCCGTCCGTTCCTGTGGAAGGGAAGGGGCTGTGAAGTTGTTTATACCATCCCTCAGGAGGTTGTAATCAGCTTTGGAGACATTTTTTTGTTTGACCCTAGCTGGGGTGGGGGGGTGGGGGTGACTTTGAAAGTGACTGCTTTGTGGTCGGATCTTACTAGGGATGATGACACTGTAGGGATGCTGCAGTGGTTACTCATGTTGGTTAAATACCAAGTCCACGATATTTTCACATATTGTGTCGGTGTCAGTCAACTGGTCCAAGGCAATTGCATTGACAAAATCGAGGAATTTCTGGGCATTTGTGTTTTGGCATGAGTATTTGCCAGAGATGGCCTGCATCTGTCTCCCTTGGGCTTCAGGCTCCTGCTTCACCCATAGTGCCTTTTTTTAGGCAGTGCCATGAGGTTAAACTACCAACATGAATATTTCATCAGTCTATGGTTGGATAGTTAGTCCCCCTGAATCAGGGTAAAGGGTTGAATCTTGATAGATTTGAAGAGATCCAGATAGGTAGAAGTGGGCATCTTGCATCAGAGTTGGAGGCCTCTAGCTAGCTATGATTTGAATAGAGGTCTTGTCAATTGTTAACTGCTCCTGGAGTGTTCGAGGTGTGTGTCTTTTATAAATATTGCAACTCCAACTCCTTTTGTTTTGCTGTCCATGGTTTGGGGTCTGAATGAATGATAGGATGAGCAACCTGGTATGGCTGGGGTGCTCTTTGCAGCTTTGAACCACGTTTCTGTAATTGTGCAAATGTCAGTTTCTTCCCTGGGTTAAGAATGCTTGCAATGAGTGCAGTTTCATGTTTAGACTCCTAGCGTTTAGCAGCATGACCTTTAATTTACGTTTTGATGAAATATTCATGTTGGTAGTTTTGACCTCATGGCACTGCCCAAAAACGGCACTATGGGTGAAGCAGGAGCCTGAAGCCCAAGGGAGACAGATGCAGGCCATCTTTGGCAAAGTATCGTGGTTTGTCAGTCATGTCATCCCAGGCTGTCGGGTACTGGATCCCCTTGGAATGACACCAGAAACTAAGCCAATTGTTAGTCACACATTTTCTGTTTGCATTGAGGCATCATTCTGGGTGACGGTAGAATGTTGTTTAAAGGACCACTATGGGCAAATGATGAAGAAAACATATATTTTTTTATCTTGCCATGATTTACTACACCTCCCAAAGCTGAATTCAGCAAAATAAGTACTCATTCCTAATTTTATTTTGTTTTTACTCTTGTCTGCCCTCATGGGGGCAGACATGGTGATTCCTTTGGAAAGCTAAATCTGTCCTATAATGCAGACTGTGAGGACAAATAGCCTTACCATTTATTGTCAGACTAGACTTCCATTCACTTACAATGGAACTCCTGAAATAAACTGCCAAGTTTGAGAGTCTGCAGCTCATGTGTCATTGACTGGTATGCGCTGAGTTTTACAAATGTTGTTCCTACTGATTCACATACTACACATTCACTGAAAGAAACTTGCAAAAGTGTCAACAAATTACTGAGATAAAAAAAGACTTTTCACAAGGAGCAGTTTTGCAAGTTTCAGTTCCTGGCCAGGTTACTCCTCCCATCTCCCCTCCTTCAGTGGGCTACAGTCTCACATTTCCAGCTTTGATAGATTCAACTATTTAGTCAGCTTTGCATGACAATAGAAATAAAAAAAATAGCCTGGTGTGCCACTAAAACTGTTCCCTTGTATGTCTCTTCAATTCTGAATAGCAATTCCCAAGAATAAAAAAAAAAAAGAAAAAGCAAACTCATCAGTCCAGAGTTTAGGCTAGTCTATCCATTTTTTAAAATGTGCACAGCAAAATATTCAACTTGTAATACATTTTGGCTGCTGACATGGTTATCTTTACATAGTTATTCTCTTATAGTATAACATGAACTTATGGTATTTAATGATAAATTTTACAACAATTCTCAGTTTTTTAACAATGACCTCCCAAGCGTCTGATGTGACCTAGTACTTACTTACTATTGCTTTATGTAGTTTGTCTTAGTTGTATACTTGTAGTGTGTTTCTCATCCTCTCAGCAACAGACTCCTGGAGAAGCATATACTTTTATTGAAAGAGTACCAGCAGCTGTAGCAGTGACACCACACTCAAAAACAATGCACTCAAACATAGTACTAACAAACACAGGGGAATGTATATGTCTGAATCAAGCAGTGATGAAATTGATAGGGACTTCACTGAGCAAAATTTTACTCTTAATTTCTCCATTTCATAATGCATAACATTCGTACCACACTTACAAAGGCACAGCAACCCACACCCACACAACTGCTACGGTTTCTCCCTTCAGTTATTGCAAGCCAAGAATAACACTTTTTAATAAGGATACCTACCAGACAAGTCTGCATAGTGCACTTGGTCTACCTGCATCATCGCAGCTTGGGTCCCCCCCCAGCAACTGCAACATTGCCATATAAAGCCACTGCTACGGTCCGGTTTCTCCCTACTGTTATTGCAAGCCAAGAATAACACTTTTTAATAAGGATACCTACCAGACAAGTCTGCATAGTGCACTTGGTCTACCTACATCATTGCAGCTTGGGTCCCCCCCCCAGCAACTGCAACATTGCCAGATAAAACCACTGCTACGGTCCGGTTTCTCCCTACAGTTATTGCAAGCCAAGAGTAATACTTTTTAATAAGGATACCTACCAGATAATTCTGCATAGGTGACTGGATATTTACAGTTCTTGTTATTAGCAGATGTGGTCCTTAACCATTGTGATTGGTTATTTACATTTCCTTTTACAGCACATTTGTTACTTTTACTAGTTATTTTTTAAACATTGTTTTGGCCGGCATGGACACCTACAAGCCCCCCCAGGCAACTATAGCTTTGTCTATTGCCACTCTGTGGCATAACTTAACAATATACTTGCTGTATGTTGCCCCAAATAGATCTGCCTCCACACTGAATACTTGTAAAGTAAGGCAAGTACCATTTACTTGGTGTATTTTGTCCCCAGATAGATTTACCTTCCTTTGCATTACTTGCACACCAAGGCCTTAAAGTAGTGTTTCTGCAACTAACTGCTTACACTCCTAATTTGCTGCTTCAACCTCTTCCTTGCTTACACTTATATTACAGCTCCAAGGCTTCCACTTCTTATGCTGATTACTTTTCTTTGCAGTTTTCTATGAGGGGGCGGGCGAGATATCTACCAGCTTTTTCTGGTTATACCTTCCCCCATTTTGTATCTCCCTCCTCTAACTCCCTCCTCCCCCATGCACATTAACTAGTCTATATTAGTGGGTCTCCTTGAGCGGCGCCCTTTTGAAAGTTATCTTTTGCCCTGCTTGTGGTGAGTAAGCTTCCCCAGACCTTTTTCAGTGTGACTGCATCAATATAAGTAAATTTAACTAGTACAATACAGCCAAACAGACACATTTGGTGTAAACAGAAACAAGTGGAACGATACATTTGGTGTACAAAGAAAAGAAACAAGTAAGCCCATTGATATAACTGGAGTTAGTGTTAGCCCCGCTGCGCTTGGGCTCACTCTGCTCCCCTCCCTGCTTCCTATTACCTCCTGCCCCCACTAGTGCTACATTTCAACTGAACTTAGTCACACCCATCATGTTAACCACCAATCACTGAATCTGCCCCACCCCTGTACCCATTTCCTTCTCTTCCACTATTCCACATCCTGTAAAGCACAGTCTTCCATCTAACTACCTTACAATCACAAACGCCTCTCATCATCCACCACACCCACCCCATCCCAAGCAGATCTCTCACTCATGACCAAACCCAACCAAACCATGCCCAAACTACCCAAACCCACATACATACATACACCTCATACTATTGCTCCTAGGTGTATCCACCCTCCCACTGCTAACTTCTATCACCAACCACCAAAAACAACTTAATTTTATCCATATACCAAGAAAAACTACTTCCACTGACATAACTACAACGCACCCTTTTACTCAACTATTCCCACATCACTACCAAACCTTCTTTGTTCACCACTATGCACACAGATCACAGCCATCACACTACCAGCCTCAAACAACTATAAAGAACTTTAAGACCCTAAGCAAACTACTCAATCTCTATTTTTATCTCAGAACCTAACTCATTAGCTGCGGTGATATACACCCAAACCCAGGCCCTGAAAATCTAGGAGCCCCAACCTTCAACCTGAATGATACCCTACTCCACCGAGACAAATCCACGCTCATCATTTTAAATTTAAATGTTAGGTATACTAAAAGTCCACGACCTTCATGCACTACTCTCCTTTTATCAACCTGAGATGAGGGTTGGTTAAACCAGGCAACCACAACAATGAAATCACTCCACCAGGTTACAATATAATTCGTAGTGATAGAATAGGTAAAAAAAAGGGGGGTGTTGCTGTAGTGTATAAATCTCACATCATCCTTGAGAAAGTAGACATAACAAACCTAGACCTCATAAAGTTGAACTCACTCTAACAAAACTAAAACTTAATGATAATAAACGCATCAACATCATAGGATGCTACATCCCTCCAGGCAACAATATCCCCACTACAGAAAAACTCCTAGAATGGATATCTAACTCCCTCCCCCAGGAAAACATAGTATTAGGAGACCTTAATACTGACTGGCAAAACTGTTCCAGTCATAAGCCACTCTCCCATATTAACATACGTGGCCTAACCCAACTCATCACTTCTCCCCACAAGAACTGACAAGAGAACCAAACGTCAATCCACTCTAGATTGGATACTCGTATCCCACCCATCACTGATATCCCTAGCAGGATGTCTACCAGACACCTCGTGTAAGTGCCTGTAGAGTGCATTTGTGTAGGATTCAGCAGTCATAACTGTATTGTCCATCTCCATGGGTGTCATGAAGTTCGCCACTTCTGTCTTAAGAAGCATGAAGTTGGCATTGGAGAAATTTTTTACTGTGGTTTCCTTAATGAGGAGTGAGGGCGGGATGTGGATATCTAGGGTGACTAGCTTATGGTTGGATCTGACTAACGAGGAGTTGACTTCAGGATGGAGCCTTGGAGTACTCCTAGGGAGACTGGTAGGGAGGGGGAGAGTTGTTTTTTCCACATAACAGCTTGTTTCCTTCCCTCTAGGTAGTTTTTGAACCAGGAGATGGCAGGGGTGGTAAGGTTTAGAAGTGCTAGTGAAAGAAGGAGTTTATTGTGGTTAACTATATTGAATGCTTTGGACAAGTCAAGGAAGGTGGCAGATACAAGGAGTCCATTGATGTAATGGGATCCTATCTCGCCTACATTCATGACAGATGGGTTCGGAGCCGATCCATCGGCTCCGACTCGGCAACTAATACACTAGCACGAAGTCTCTCATTGGCTGGGCTACTCCCCATCCCAGGATGCACTACACCTGCTTCCCCAGATCTCGTTTGCCGCTTTACAAGGGACGTGGTCTCGACTTGGCTGGAGCTAAGTGGTTCTTTTTACCTTTATTGGTCCTTGACCTTGGGGTTTTTGTCATATATTAACCAAACAGCTGTTTTAACAGCTATTCTTTATACTATTTGTGACTTTTGAGTGCTTGAGTGTCTTCTGGTACTTTATTTTTTTCAGTCGGGCAAGGCCCGTTTAAGTTAGAGGGCCTTTGCCCTACCCTTGTGTACTATTTAATTTTAATTTCCCTTTGGGGTTAATTGTTTTTCGGGCCAAGCCCGTTTAAATTAGAGGGCTTTGGGCCGTTGGACTTGTTTTGTCTGTTTGTTTGTGAGGTAAATTTTTCCTAAGTGCTCGCGCCAGTGTGTCTCGCTTTTCAGTTGGCTTTTTGTTATAGTGCTTACTTTTTGTGGTAAAGTCATACTTGTTGTAGGGCCTGTACTATGTCTAAAGAACAAAAGTCAGGTTTTAAAAAATGCACTCGGTGCAGTTATAAAATGTCCATAACAGACAGCCATTCAAACTGTGTTTATTGTTTGGGGCCGAAACATCTGCAAGAGACTTGTAGCGTATGTCATGCTTTTTCTGCTAGAGTTCTTCAAGAACGTAAGAACAAGCTGATTTTGAAAGGGCTTATCAAACCTTCCTTTGAGGAAGCCTTAAATCCTCCTGTTGCTTCCAAAAAGAAAAGATCGTCGGCACCGACAAGTCCGTCGGAGCCGACTTCTAAAAAGACAAAATTGACCTCTTCTTCCTCGGCTCCACTGACTTCGGGGCCGAGGGTCGAAGGGTCTGCCTCGATACCTCCTACTTCGGCTCCATTGCCTTCGGAGCCGCAAGTTGGAGTATCGAGAGGTGAATCACCTCCATCGGTTCCAATGGCTTCGGAGCCGGTGGAAGTGTGCAGCTCAGACTCTTCCCCTCGGCTCAAGAAGGCTGGTTCGGTGCCGATGGTGGTCCATGATGTGGTGGAGTGGGCGCCGATAGTTTTGGAGCCGTATCGAGCCGGTCCCCTTCTCTCGGAGCCGAGAAGAAAATCTTCTCGAGTGTCTACCTCCTCTAAATCCTCGAGACTGTCAGATTCGGACCTGGATAGGGTTTTACAGAGGCTATTCCAGTCTCCAGTGTTTACTAAAATGGTCTCGGCTCCAGCACAGTTTGCTTCGGAGCCGATCCCCCCTCCAACACATTTGATTCCTCCTCCAACCTCTTTGGAGCCGTTGGAGCCGGTGGTGGTGGAGCAATGTGGAGCCATACGGTCGGAGCAGAGACCCCTTACAGGCCTTTCGGCTCCGACTATGCTTCCTACCCTGTCCTCCGGTTCAGGGTTTGGTACTGCGACCTCTTCAGCCGGGCCCGAGGGGAATACTTTGGGATTAGGTGCTTCGGTGCCTAGTCTTCCTCTCGGAGCATCGGCTGCTGGAATTCCCAGTGCCATCGTGGCCTCTAGACCAGTGACCTCCTTGGACGCTGGAGGTCCGGCCTTTGAGGCCATGAGGAGCGCTGGTCATGCCTTTGCCGGTTCAACAAGATTCTACCTCACCATCCCTAGATTTGGAGACTGGTGCCTCTATTGTGTTGCAGCCCCCCGGCAGCGGGGCCCCAGGGCCTGAGGATACCCCCATCGGGGGTTCCCTTCTTCCGGGTGGTCCGTCTGAAACTGCCTCGGACGAACCCCCACGGAAGAAATTGTGTAAGAGGAAGCACGTAGACTCCCAAGATGAGTCTATTACATCGGATACTGACCTCGATGATGCAGAAGGGTCCCCCAAATCATCTTCGGATGATATCTCCTTCTCAGATATCTTGGAGATTCTGAGACAGAGAGGTGACTGGCAAGCCAAAACCCCTTCAGCTGAGGAGTCAGTCTTCCTCAAGGCCTTTGGGGCCCAGCCTTCCGCCTCCTGGGTGTCTCCGCCTTGATGAACTCCTTGATTTGGTTTCTCAAGGGTGTGGGAACACCCTGATTCTGTGGAACCGGTGCCTGCGAGGCCCAATAAATTTTTGTCAGCCCCCCCCCCAGAAGGAATTTCTCACAAAGGGTGTGCCTGTAGATGCTTTGGTGGTGGCTTCTGCCACACAGCAGGACGTGGCAGAGGCTTTGGCGTCTATTCATCCTCCTAATAAGGATTCTAGGAGTATGGATAGGTACGGGAAGCGTACCCTGTCCTCAGCGGCCTTTACCTTACGGTCGCTGAACTATTTATGTCATTTTACGAGGCTCCAAAGGGATCTTCTCAAAGAGCTAAATGACTCTATTGTTGGTAATCTACCTGAGGCGCTGGCCCCGACTGTTGGCGCACAGATGACTACCCTTTTTTCTATCATTAACTCGTCCATGAGGCTCATTTCGTATGCGGCCGAGGGGGCGAGTAGAGCAGCGGGAACAGGCGTTGCCCTCAGGAGGCAAGCCTGGTTACGCTTGTGTTCGTTCACAGAGGCCTTCAAGTCTTCCTTCGCCGACGCCCCCTTAGATGGGTCATCTTTGTTTGGACCCAAGGTGAAGGACACACTAACTTGGTGCGAGCAGGAGGGCAAGACTTTGACTGCCATTGGGGCCCGTTTTTCCGCTCCTTCCAGGCCTTATCCCAAGGCTGGGAGAGGAGGGAAAATGTGGTTTAAAAAATCCCAAAAGTCTTTCTCTACTCCACCCAGTGATTCCCCCTCCAGAGGCATGGGATTTGGAAGACGCCCCCAGAGGTGGCAGAGGCCCCTGTAACTCTGGAGACCGCGATTCCTTTCGTGGTTCTTCATACAACCAGCGTTCCTGAGTTGTTGCCCGACTGTGCAACTCCGGAGCCAGTCGGGGGTCGCTTTGCGGCGCACCCACAAGCTTGGGAATCCATAACAAGCGATCGGTGGGTGCTTCGCATCATTACCGGAGGATATATCATACCCTTCAACAAACCCCCCCTTTCTTTAAGGGAAATCCCGGACGTACCACCCAGTCAGCGGGATCAGGCAGCATTAGAGGTTTCAAAGCTGCTAGAAAAAGAGCCATCCAGCCTGTCCCCATCGACCAGATCGGATCAGGAACTTACTCAAAGTTATTTTTGGTACCAAAAAAGACAGGGGACTTCAGGCCCATTTTGGACCTCAGTTCATTGAATCGTTTCAGTAAAGAAGTCCAAATTCGAATGGTCACTCTTCAATCTATTCTTCCTTTGCTGGAAAAAATGCATGGATGTGCTCCATAGATCTCCAGGACGCTTACTATCACATTCCTATAGCTCAAGAGTCCAGGAGACATTTACGCCCCTCAGAGCCAGTCATTTTCAATTCGAGCACTGCCCTTTGGTCTCACCACAGCCCCAGGGTGTTCACCAAATGTCTGGCAGTGGTAACTGCTCACCTGAGAAGTCTGGGATTCCAGGTGTTTCCTTATCTAGACGACTGGCTCCTTACTGCCACCTCCGAGCATCTACTACTCCAAGCGCTCAGAGCCACGTTCACCTTGGGCGTTTCTTGGGGATCACGTTCAATTCGCAAAAATCTGTATTACAGCCATCTCACCGTATCACTTCCATAGGCGCAGACTTGGACACAAAAGAATGCGCCTATTTACCGGCAGCAAGAATTCAGGTCTTACAAGATCAAGTCAAATCCTGTCTCCCTCTACAAAGAGCCCCGGCCCATCGGATCCTACAACTGTTGGGCTCGATGGCGTCGACCATACTTTTAGTTCCCTTGGCCAGACTTCACATGCAAATTTTACAATGGCTACTGTCGGTTCAATGGTCCTATCAGGAACTTCCCTTGAACCACTTAATCATAATCACGGAAAGTTGCCGTCGAGATCTTCATTGGTGGCTTCTCCAATCAAATCTCGACCAGGGGCGACCCTTTATACCCCAACGTCCCATTGCCACTGTGACTACGGACGCCTCCCAGGTAGGGTGGGGGGGTCATTACCTGGACAGGTCGGTCCAAGGCACATGGCAGATCCAGGAAACGCATTTGCATATCAATGTCCTGGAGATGAGAGCAGTACTATTGGTACTCCAAGCTCTCCATCACGCTCTCCCACAAGGCCCGATTACTATCCTATCCGACAACATGTCGGTGGTGTGGTACATAAACAAGCAAGGTGGAACCAGGTCTTACCCACTATGCAGAGAAGCCATGAGACTTTGGCACTGGGCGGTAGCTACCAACCGCTTTCTAATGGCAACTCACATACCGGGGAAGTCCAATGTGATTGCGGACAGATTAAGCAGGACCATTCTTTTACCCCACGAATGGTCCCTCAACCAGGGTATAGCTGCGAAAATCTTCGACAGATGGGGTCATCCTTGCTGCGACCTGTTTGCCAGCCCTCACAATGAGAAATGCAGAGAGTTCTTCACACTGTTCCCTTCTCAGGGACAGACTCCCAGGGACGCTCTGACTCACATTTGGCCCCCCGGTCTTCTCTACGCCTTCCCTCCGTTCCCCCTCTTACAGAGGGTGATACAGAAGGCCATTTACATGGAGAGCGAGATGATTTTGATTGCCCCGCATTGGCCTCGTCAAGTTTGGTTTCCTTTCCTACAGAGGCATGCGATAGAAGGTCCATGGTTTCTGGATCCGGTGCCAGACCTGTTGACTCATCAGTCAGGACGGCGTCATCCGTCTCTCAGGTCCCTGAAGTTGGCAGCATGGTTACTCCACTTCCATCCTTAGTCCGAGACAATACTCTTTCCCCGGACGTGGTCCACATACTGTCTTCTTCTCATAAACCTTCCACCGTCAAACTTTATTCCAGTAAATGGAAAAGGTTTGCTTTCTGGGCTCAAGAATGGGGTATAGATCCTCTCACTGCACCAGTTTCGGAGGTTCTGAATTTTCTGGCCTCTCTTTTTCAGTCGGGCTCTTCGGTTTCTACCATTAAGGTTCAACTAGCGGCCATTTCTAATTTTCATGCTTCATTTGAACCTTCATTGATGTCTCACAAACTTTGTAAGGCTTTCCTTAAAGGGGCTTGGCTCCTGAGGCCTCCTTTATCTCATCCTGTTCCCCCTTGGGATTTGAATATGGTTCTTGCTGCCCTAACTGCCCGTCCTTTCGAACCAGCTGCTACCTGTGATTTAAAATTTCTGTCTTGGAAAACGGCCTTTTTAATAGCCATAACGTCTGCCAGGCGAGTTTCAGAACTTCATGCTCTTTGTTCTGATCCTCCCTATTTGATTTTTCACAAGCATAGAGTCTCATTGAAATTAAACCCTGCATTTATACCAAAAGTGGCCTCCTCTTTCTGTATGCAACAAACTATAGAACTCCCTGTCTTTTTCCCAGAATTCTCTAATAACGCAGAATATACTTTGCATCAATTGGACGTACATAGACAACTGCGTTTTTATTTGAAGAGAACCGCTCAAACGCGGAAATCTAATCAATTGTTTGTTTCCTTTGCAGCGAACAAATTGGGTCAACCAGTAACAAAAACCTCCATATCTAAATGGATTAAAGATTGTATCATTTTTATTTATTCACAAGCTAACAAAGACCTCCCTTTCCAGTCAAGGCTCATTCTACCAGGGCAATGGCTACTTCCATAGCTTTTCACTCCAAGTTATCAATAGATGATATTTGTGCTGCAGCAACCTGGACTTCTCCGCACACTTTCATTTCTCATTACAAATTGGATGTGGTTTCTCGAGGCAGAGCTTCCTTTGGTTCCACAGTTCTCAGGAGTGTTTTCCAATGAGCCACCCGGGATGTAGGTGCTAGGGACGCTGTCCCATCTGTCATGAATGTAGGCGAGATAGGATCCCATTACATCTTTTAGTTATGTACTTACCATAACTTTGGATGTATGGGATCCATCTCGCCTACATTCATAAGTACCCACCCTCCTTCCCCCTTCCTTTTGGATTTAGAGGAGCTGTAGTCCCTCTTTTCTTGGCGTTCTTTCTTGAAGAACTTTAGTTGGTTATTGTGACTACTAGTTTTTCTGTGTTTGCATGGATGTATGAAAGCGAACAAACAAGATCTGGGGAAGCAGGTGTAGTGCATCCTGGGATGGGGAGTAGCCCAGCCAATGAGAGACTTCGTGCTAGTGTATTAGTTGCCGAGTCGGAGCCGATGGATCGGCTCCGAACCCATCTGTCATGAATGTAGGCGAGATGGATCCCATACATCCAAAGTTATGGTAAGTACATAACTAAAAGTTTCTGTGAGTATTGACAATGTTGGTGAATTCTCTTAATGCGGTGGAGGTGCTATGGAAGGGTCTAAAGCCATGTTGTTGTGTTGCTTTTAGATTATTTTCTAGGAGATATTTCATTAGTTGCTTGTGTATTACCCTCTCTAAAAGTTTAGATAAAGGGGGTAGTATGGCTACAGGGCGGTAGTTACTGAGTTCCAGGGAGGTTCCCCCTTTATGTAGAGGGATGATATGTGATATTTTCCATAGCTTGGGTACTATGCACTCAAGAGATGGACCTGTTAATTAGGATGGAGACAGGATATGATATGGCTTCTGCAGCCAGGTGGAGGTATTCAGCGGGTAATTTGCCTGCAGCTAGAGACATTGGCTTTAGCTTGCGGAGTAGTTTTTCAATGGATTTGGTTGGTTCTGGGTGGAAGCTGAACTTGAGGCAATTGTTAGTTGGGGGTGTGGGGTGGATTTGCAGGGATGGGGATGTTGTCATAGGGTTGGTTGTTTGTAAGGGTCTGGATGGTTTCTGTAAAGTATTTATTACATTGTGTGGGGATGTCTTCTTGGTTATCATCTATTTTTGAGGTTGGGGTAGTTGTTTTACCTGGTTGTAGAATGGAGTTAATTGCTGCCCAGAATTTTTGTGGGTTGTTCCTGTGCTTATCCTGTAACTTTTGGTAGCAAGATGTTTTGTCTGTTTTGGTGAGTTTTTTTGCTTTGTTATGTAGTTCAACATATATTTGTTTGTTCAGTTGGGGTTTACTGTTTAGGTAGTTGGTCCAGGCCTTGTTTCTTTTTTTGAGGAGGGATTTTGTGTCTGGGGCTAATCAGGGGGCATATTTAGTTTTAATTCTTGGTGTTCTGGAGGGGGCATGATGATTAAGGGTGTTTAAGAAGGTAGTATTGAAATATAGTACAGCTTCATCAAGAGGTAGGTTTTAAGGGGCCCAGTTGCACATTTTTAGGTCGTTTATAAAGTTGAAGCAATTAAAGTGTTTTTTGTTTCTAATTAGGCATGTAGATATTTGGGTCAGTTGTGGTGATTTTGATCTGAGTAAGAATGTGGCTTGGTAACTACTTGGTGTCTGGTAGACACCCTGCTAGGGATATCAGTGATGGGTGGGATAAGAGTATCCAATCTAGAGTGGATTGATGTTTGGTTCTCTTGTCTGTTCTTGTGGGGGGAAGTGATGAGTTGGGTTAGGCCATGTAGGTTAATATGGGAGAGTGGCTTATGAATAGAACAGTTTTGCCAGTCAGTATTAAGGTCTCCTAATACTATGCTTTCCTGGAGGAGGGAGTTAGATATCCATTCTAGGAGTTTTTCTGTAATGGGGATTTTGTTGCCTGGAGGGATGTAGCACCCTATTACGTTGATGCGTTTATTATCATTAAGTTTTAGTTTTGTTAGAGTGTGTTCAACTTTATGAGGTCTAGGGTTGTTATGTCTACTTTCTCAAGGATGATGTGAGATTTATACACTACAGCAACACTCCCCCTTTTTTTTTACCTATTCTATCACTACGAATTATATTGTAACCTGGTGGAGTGATTTCATTGCTGTGGTTGCCTGGTTTAAGCCAAGTCTCTGTTAGTATGACTATCTCAGGTTGATAAAAGGAGAGTAGTGCATGAAGGTCGTGGACTTAGTTTAGTATACTTAACATTTAAATTTAAAATGAGGAGCGTGGATTTGTCTCGGTGGAGTAGGATATCATTCGGGTTGGGACTCCTAGATTTTCTGGGCCTGGGTTTGGGTGTATATCACCTCAGCTAATGAGTTAGGTTCTGAGGTAAAAATAGAGTTTGAGTAGTTTGTTTAGGGTCTTAAAGTTCTTTATAGTTGTTTGAGACTGGTAGTGTGATGGCTGTGATCTGTGTGCATAGTGGTGAATAAAGAAGGTTTGGTAGTGATGTGGGACTAGTTGAGTAAAAGGGTGTGTTGTAATAATGTCAGTGGGAGTAGTTTTTCTTGGTATATGGATAAAATTAAGTTGTTTTTGGTGGTTGGTGATAGAAGTTAGCAGTGGGAGTGTGGGTACACCTAGGAGCAATAGTAAGAGGTGTATGTATGTGGGTATGTGGGTTTGGGTAGTTCGGGCATGGTTTGGTTGGGTTTGGTCATGAGTGAGAGATCTGCTTGGGATGGGGTGGGTGTGGTGGATGATGAGAGGTGTTGTTTGTGATTGTAAGGTAGTTAGATGGAAGACTGTGCTTTACAGGATATGGAATAGTGGAAGAGAAGGAAATGGGTACAGGGGTGGGGCAGATTCAGTGATTGGTGGTTAGCATGATGGGCGTGGCTAAGTTCAGTTGAAATGTAGCACTAGTGGGGGAGAGTGGGAATAGGAAGCAGGGAGGGGAGCGGAGTGAGCCCGAGCGCAGCGGGGCTAACACTAACTCCAATTATATCAATGGGCTTACTTGTTTCTTTTCTTTGTACACCAAATGTATCATTCCATTTGTTTCTGTTTACACCAAATGTGTCTGTTTGGCTGTATTGTACTAGTTTAATTTACTTATACTGATGCAGTCACACTGAAAAAGGTCTGGGGAAGCTTACTCACCACAAGCAGGCCAAAAGATAACTTTCAAAAGGGCGCCGCTCAAGGAGACCCACTAATATAGATTAGTTAATGTGCATGGGGGAGGAGGAAGCTAGAGGAGGGAGATACAAAATGGGGGAAGGTATAACCAGAAAAAGCTGGTAGATATCTGGCCCGCCCCCTCACAGAAGACTGCAAAAGAAAGTAATCAGCATAAGAAGTGGAAGCCTTGGAGCTGTAATGTAAGTATAAGGAAGGAAGAGGTCGAAGCAGGAAATTAGGAGTGTAAGCAGTTAGTTGCAGAAACACTACTTTAAGGTCTTGGTGTGCAAGTAATACAAAGGAAGGTAAATCTGGGGGACAAAATACACCAAGTAAATGGTACTTGCCTTACTTTACAAGTATTCAGTGTGGAGGCAGATCTATTTGGGACAAGATACAGCAAGTATATTGTTAAGTTATGACACCCAGTGGCAATAGACAAAGCTATAGTTGCCTGGGGGGGCCTTGCAGGTGTGCATGCCGGCCAAAACAATGTTTAAAGAATAATTAGTAAAAGTAACAAATGTGCTGTATAAGGAAATGTAAATAGCCAGTCACAATGTTTAAAACATAACTGTTAAGGACCACATCTGCTAATAACAAGAACTGTAAATATCCAGCCACCTATGCAGACTTGTCTGGTAGGTATTCTTATTAAAAAGTATTACTCTTGGCTTGCAATAACTGTAGGGAGAAACCGGACCATAGCAGTGGTTTTATCTGGCAATGTTGCAGTTGCTGGGGGGGGAGGGGGACCGAGCTGCAATGATGCAAGTAGACCAAGTGTGCTATGCAGACTTGTCTGGTAGTATCCTTATTAAAAAGTGCTATTCTTGGCTTGCAATAATGGTAGGGGGAAACCGGACCATAGCAGTGGTTTTATCTGGCAATGTTGCAGTTGCTGGGGGGGCCCGAGCTGCAATGATGCAGGTAGACCAAGTGCGCTATACAGACTTGTCTGGTAGGTATCCTTATTAAATAGTGTTGTTCTTGGTTTGCAATAACTGAAGGGAGAAACTGTAGCAGTTGTGTGGGTGTGGGTTGCTGTGTTTGTGGATGGTGGAGATGTGCCTTTGTAAGTGTGGTGCGAATGTTATGCATTATGAAATGGAGAAATTAAGAGTAAAATTTTGCTCAATGAAGTCCCTAGCAATTTCATCACTGCTTGATTCAGACATATACATTCCCTTGTGTTTGTCAGTACTATGTTTGAGTGCATTGTTTTGGAGTGTGGTGTCACTGCTACAGCTGCTGGTACTCTTTCTATACAAGTATATGCTTTTCCAGGAGTCTGTTGCTGAGTGGATGAAAAACACACTACAAATATACAACTAAGACAAACTACATAAAGCAATAGTAAGAAAGTACTAGGTCACATCAAAGGCTTGGGAGGTCATTGTTAAGAAACTGAGAATTGTTGTAAAATGTATCATTAAATACCATAAGTTCAGGTTATACTATAAGAGAATAACTATGTAAGGATAACCATGACAGCAGCCAAAATGCATTACAAGTTGAATATTTTACTGTGCACATTTTAAAAAATGGATAGACTAGCCTAAACTCTGGACTGATGAGTTTGCTTTTTTTTTTATTCTTGGGAATTGCTATTCAGAAGTGAAGAGGCATACAAGGGAACGGTTTTAGTGGTACACCAGGCTATTTTTTATTTCTATTGTCATGCAAAGCTGACTAAATAGTTGAATCTAGGAAAGCTGGAAATGTGAGACTGTAGCCCACTGAAGGAGGGGAGATGGGAGGAGTAACCTGGCCAGGAACTGAAACTTGCAAAACTGCTCCTTGTGAAAAGTCTTTTTTATCTCTGTAATTTGTTGACACTTTTGCAAGTTTCTTTCAGTGAATGTGTAGTACATCAGTAGGAACAACATTTGTAAAACTCAGCGCATACCAGTCAGTGACACGAGCTGCAGACTCTCAAACTTGGCAGTTTTTTCAGGAGTTCCATTGTAAGTGAATGGAAGTCTAGTCTGACAACAAATGGTAGGGCTATTTGTCCTCACAGTCTGCATTATAGGACAGATTTAGCTTTCCAAAGGAATCACCATGTCTGCCCCCATGAGGGCAGACAAGAGTAAAAACAAAATAAAATTAGGAATGAGTACTTATTTTGCTGAAGGCAGCTTTGGGAGGTGTAGTAAATCATGGCAAGATAAAAAATACATGTTTTCTTCATCATTTGCCCGTAGTGGTCCTTTAAGGCTAAGAATATACCTGCCTGGGGCACATACTCAGTGAACTCGATCATGCCTCTCTTCATATAGTCCAGGGAGGTGCATCTCAAGTCATTCCAACATGAACTGCGACAGAGTCATAATAGTACCTGTTGAGAGACTTGAGTGCATTAGTGATATGGCGGATTCTGGCACCTGAAAAACTAACCCTGACTTTCTCCCTATCCAGCCTGGTGAGGGGCACATCTGTGTGTCTCACAATGGAGTCTTCTATGACTAATATGTTGGGTTTATGTGTAGGCCTTTGGGGCTGTGAGACACGTGTGTGGACTATTTGGGGTGTGGTGGACAGTGGAGTTCACATGTGTTTATGCCTTGGAGGTCTCTCTTGATTGGGTATCCTTTCATTGAGGACATCCACATATGTGGTGGTGTGTAGGTGTGGGTGATGGTTGAAGTGTGGTGTTCATGTTGCCAACTTCTCAGTGCCAGATATACTGTTTTGTGGGGGAGAGAGCAATGACACTAGGTGCTTGATGTAATTGCATCTCTCACAAATTGTGTTTCTAGATGGTAGTAGTAGAGAGTTGTCCATGTACATGAGGCAGTTGCTATACTGTCTCAGGATGCCCATATCAACCAGACTGGCAGGAGAAAATGTAGGAAATTGTCCATCATATTTTTCAGAAACTGAAAGAGCTAAGAGGGTAAAGGGAGGGAAGGTCCTAAGAGTAGTACTACTAGATGATAACACAAGTGCTACTAAGGGAAAATTTGTAGCTGGAATACCTCAAAAAGGGTTAAAAGAAACGTGCAGCTGAAGCTGTGGATGCGACAGATCTGTATCTAGACTACACTAGTCAATTTTAAGGTTAAAAACATAGTAAAAAACTCACAATGAAGCACAGATTAATCATGTTTAGTCAAAAGAACAGAACTCGCAGTCTGAAAAAATACAGTCAAACAGTAGTGAATTGCAGTAGATAGCAATGAAATAGAGTTAACCAGTAGATTGCTTTAAAATAGTAGCTCACAGGCACAACAGTATCAGACAGCACAAATAAAGCAGTAATTTGGTAGAATACTGTCATCAATTTAATGAGGCTACCAACAAGCAGTAATAAATATGGCAAACTAAATGCAGTTGAACACCAAAGCACAAGCAGCAAAATGAGTGGGAAGAGGCACAGGTATTTTTTTTTTTTTTTTTTTTTTAATAGTAGAAAGTGAGGCGACGGAAGATAAGATAATTCAAGGTTGAGAAGCTAAAGGGGTGGGCCTTTACAAAGTTATCACTATAAACAGTAGAATGAGCTGATGTAACGTGACTGGGGGGAGTGTCCAGTATCAACTTTATACTAGAGGCAGGCAACTCAAAGCCACCAAGCTTTAAGATGACAACAGCAGCTGGCCGGGAGGGTGGGATCTAAATAAACAGTTGCACAGATTAAATAGATGTGCAGTAAAACAGAAGTGCAGAAAACAGTTGAAAATAAGCACATATCTTTCCATTATCACAGCAGAGCAAATGGCAGAAGGCCTATCTCACTGCAGCTTTGAACAGCTTTAGCAAACAAGTACAGACTGGTTTAAAACACTGGCTATTAAAGGCAGAGAAGCAGAAATCAGCCAAATTATCCAATCAAAATAACACAGTGTTGGGGGAATGCTTCTAACTAGATCAAACCAGACTGATTCTCTCTCCAACAAAGCAACAGCTAGGCCTCTGTAGACAAAATATTTCACTACAAGCTCCAATGGTCACACAGTAACAGATATTCATCTCTAACAGACAACAAAAAGGAGACTAAAAAAACAGTTGCATAGATTAAACAGATGTGCAGTAAAACAGAAGTGCTGAAAACAGTTGAAAATAAGCACTTATCTGATTCCAAAATCACAGCAGAACAAATGGCAGAAGGCCTCTCTGCAGCTTTGAACATGTGACTCTAACCAACTTGTTAAATGTTTCATTCACTTATAATTTCCATTACATTTTTGTCTGCACAATAGTGCTTTCTTTAGGACTGACAATCCATTCCAGAAGTGCACTACAGTTTTGCCACTTGCATTTTTATTGTTTTTTGTAAAATTTGAACAGTCCTTCTAGGCTAAGTTCACTTGCACGGTATGAAGGAAAGCTGTTAACTTGCATGTTAAGCTAGTATGACTTTTGTCCCTAGAGCCATGCACCATAAACAAAATGAGCATTAATTATATTGTATATTTTGTAAGCATTGAGCCATGCATCTTAGTTTCAGTGTCGAAGTATATTGTAGCCACCTAATAGTTTTCTCCATTATCCTTGTGGTTGCACAAGTGATGGATTCAGTGCCTTTGGACTTCAAGGATAGCTATTGTATTTCCACTTAGGATATGTATTGTTGTTATATTTGCATTTTTATTAGTTATAATAATGTGTGCATCGCTAACTGAGAATGAGTGTTGAAATGAAGGCATAGTTAAAATATTTCTGTAGAATTTTGACAATACTGGACATAGAAGTAACTAAAAATAAATGTTTTTCAACTCCCATTTTGCTATATTCGAGGTTGCAAAGCATATACTGAAAAAGTAATCTTAGTTTAATCAATAGAAAGTGTCCTGGTACAATTTTCTGTACAAGTCGAGTAAAATCTCCATAATTTATATATAAATAATACCCCCAGAAAGGTGTCCTGCATTTATCTGTATATCCAAGTCTCGTGTGTGTGTATATGTGGCCATATATATTCACACACACACACACACACATACACACACGTGCACCTGTGTGTGTGTGTGTGTGTGTGTGTATATGGTCCTTATCAATTGTTCAAGTTTTCAGAAACTTGAAATTCATATGGTCAAGACCGTATGTTCAAGTTTTTGAAAATCTGAAGCTTTTGCATGAAGATCGTGGTGCAGAGCGGATTGGGAAGTTTACTCTTTCCTCACTGTAGAGTTGATATTTATAATTTGCAGGGGTGTGGGGGCGCAGTGGGACTTGCCCCCCCTGCACAAATGCAAAAAAAAGGTAGATTTTTGCGTGTTTGAATTTTTTTTTTTTAATCGAGTTTTTTGGAAACTCTATCGTGTTGTCTCAACCACTTGAATTTCAAGATCTGAAGTAATTTACTTCATTTGGTCTTCAACCTGTGGGATATGGATACATATCGGATCCGAGCCAGCAACTTTAGTAGCATCTGCTCTATGCTTCTCCCCTTACCCATAATACACCTCCACTACCTTCCATCCTCAGATCTCGTTTGCCGCAAATAGCTTATGCATCGTGATCTCTGGAGCTCCAGGTTTTCAAGTGGGTAAAAAACTTTTAAAATAGCTCTTTTCTTTAAAAATCTTTAGGTAGTGATAGAATAGGTTCCCCATGCTCCTCCCCTCGCTTGGTGCGTCGAGTTAGTGTTTTAGGGTAGTTAGCTTAGTTTGTATAGTTGTGTGGATTTTTTGCTCCCCCCTCAGTGTTTCTGTGTGCGAGTGTGAAGAGTGGGTGTTCTCAGAGAGAAAGAAAATAACATTTTCTTTTAAAAAATTTTCTTTCTTCTGACAGTATAGCTGACAAGCCTATTTTCAAAAGATGCACTGAGTGTGGCCATAAATTATCCCCTGCGGATGACCACACTCTGTGTATTATGTGCTTGGGCATGGCCCATCTGAGTGTAGACTGTTCTATATGTGCGGGTTTCAACCCTTGTGCCATTAAAGATAGGAAGGCCAAGTTGGCCTTGAAAGGCCTTCTTCCCCCTTCAGAGACTGTTGCCCCGGCTTCGGTCACAACGGCTGCTGTGGCTGCTTCTCCTCTCTCCCTGGCTGAGACTCAACCTTCTGTGCAAAAGCCTGTGGAAGCGGAGCGGAAAAGGGGCAGAGAGTAGGGGAGAGAGTCGAAAGCTAGGGAAAAGCACAAGAGGTGTCCGGACCTCTCTGCTCCTGTAAAAACCTTATGGATCTGTGACTCCCCTTGGCTCTGATCTCCGAGGTTTTCTCTGGAGCCGGAGGAGACGCACTCAGCTTCTCGGGCCTCGGTGCCCTGACCTGCAAGGTCGGAGTCCTTGGCCTCGTCGAGGGCCACGTGGTCTTTGTCTGAGGTCAGTATGGATAAAATGATGAAGAGGTTCATCCGTACTCCGATCCAGATGGGGGTCTTTCCAGCCCCCTCTCTCTCAGGAGGAGGGAACTCGCTTCCTTTTTTCCAGCTGATATCTCTTTCTCCGATCCATCCATCGGGTTCGGAGTATTCAGATCCGAGGATGGCTTTAGTCAGAGGGTCGGCGCCGACGGAACCTGCTTCCTCGAGGCCGACAGCTGCCTGGAGCATCTCTGATCTGAGCTGCTCTCTGAGCTGGAGCTTAGGTGTTGGATCCGAAGGAGTGGAACTTTTTTCATCGGCTCTGCCTTTGTCAGGTTAAGTTCCTTACCTTGGAGCTCCATCCACTTCGGGCCCGGCTCTGATTTCTCTCGTCGGACCCGGGCAGACCAGCCTCCTTATTGGTTTCTCGGGAGATTCTCGCTCCTTTGGCAGTCATGGTAGAAAGGGTTCTCTCCACTGGATCGAGTCCCCTGACTGCCTCCTCGGACTCAACCCAGACCCACTTGACTCTCTTGCTATGGTCCCCATCATTTTACCAGAGGGACAGCCTGTGCTCTAGGAACCCCAGACGGTTCCCCCTGAGGAGCAAGTGGCTTGCGAGTTCCCCCCGGAGAGCCCCACCAAAGAGGTACCTTGCAAGCATACCTGCAAGAGGAGGCACTTGGACTCCCTCAAGTCCCTCACCGAGGATACGGACTTGGATGATGGAGAAGGTTCTCCTAGGTCACCTCCTGAGGATGTCTCCTTTGGTGACATCATGGAAATCCTGCCTTCTTCTGACGAGTCCGTGTTTGGTGTCCCCTCCCATGGATCTTTTGGTGGATCTGGTTACCTCATAGGCATGGAAGGAGCCGGACACCATGAAACAAATTCCAAAAAGACCTGGCAAAATCTTAGTCCCCCCATAGACCAGCATGGAACAAGGGCTCCCCCGTAGACATTATGGTGGTAGCAGCAGCCACAAAGAAGGAACTTGCCCAGGAGAGTTCCTCGATTCACCCTCCTGACCAAGAGTTACAGATTATGGACCACCTAGGTAAGTGGGTTTATGCCCTTTCAGTTAGGGCACTGAACTACCTGGCAGATGTCATCCGACTCCAACGCGACCTGCTAAAGGAGCTGGAGGAGTCTCCCCCTAAGTCCATGTCGCAGGAGGACAGAGCCTCGTCCTCTGCGAGGATGGCCACTTTAAAAGCAGTCGCCAATACATCCATGCGATTCGTTTCACATGCTACGGAAGGAGCGGTTAGGGTGGCTGGGTCTGGTGTGTCCATGAGGTGCAACGCCTGGCTCAGATTATGTCAATTTTCAGAACCTTTCAAGGCGTCCTTTGCCAGTGCCCCTTATGATGGCTCTACTCTTTTTGGTAAGACCATCAAAGAGACATTAGTCCAGAGTGAGAAGGACGGGAAGACACTATCTGCCGTTGGGATCCGATTCTCGAACCCTCAAAGGTCCTTTTCCTGGAACCAGAGAGGGCAAAAGAAGATGAGGTTCAGGAAGTCACATTCCCATGACACTCTGGGCTTTTCTTCCCCCGGAGGGAGAGGGGGACAGAACAGACGCTGGCCCAGAGGCAGAGGGGGTCAGAGGAATTTTGGGTCTCGAGTACCTTTCTCGGACAGACATGGGCAGCAGCAACCCTGAGGGGTGGCCCGACTGCTGTACTCTGGAGGCAGTCAGACAATTGTCCTTGCACAAAGCGATATGGGGGTCCATAACATCAGACTGCTGGGTACTTCAGATCATTTCCAGAGGATACTGTATCCCCTTTGTGGGTTCCCCCAAATTTCTCAAGACACCTCCCAGACGTACCACCCATGCAAAGGTAGGCAGCAGCACAGGAAATTTCCAAGCTGCTAGAAAAACGAGCCATTAAAACCACCCCCAATCAGTCCAGATCAAGCTTCTACTTCAGGTTCTTTTTGGTGCCAAAGAAAATGGGGGACCTAAGGCCCATCCTGGACCTTTCTACCCTGAACCTGTCGTTTGCCAAAGAGAAGTTCCGGATGGTCACATTACAGTCCATCCGACTGCAAGAAAGCGACTGGATGTGCTCTTTAGACCTCCAGGATACTTGCTATCACATAAAAATGCACAGAAGCTCCAGGAGGTTCCTCCACTTCCGGCTAGGAGTCGATCATTACCAATTTTGAGCCCTACCCTTTGATCTCACCACAGCCCCTAGGGTGTTTACCAAAGTGATGGCAGTGGTGGTGGCTCACCTGAGGCTTCAGGGGATTCGGGTCTATCCGTACTTGGATGAGTGGCTCCTCACTGCTCCCGCCAGGCGGCTACTTTCCAAAACCAGGGATTATTTCCTGACTCTTGCCCTGCATTTGGGGATCACAATCAAAGCATCCAAATCTCTCCTAGATCCTGTACAGGTGATAGACTACATTGGTGCCAGGATAGATGCTCTTCAGTGCAAAATCTTCCTGACCTCAGAGAGAGTTCAAAGCCTGAGGATGCATGTCTCCGTGATCTACCACTCTCCTCTCCCAATGGCGGAATCAGTGTTGGCCTTTGGCTCGATGGCGGTGACCATAACTCTTCTCCCGTGTGCCCGGTTACACATGAGAATTCTACAGTGGACTCTAGCTGTACAGTGGTCCCTGTCGGATCTGCCATTGGCATATCCAATTCAACTCTGTCGAGTCTGTTGGTCGTCCCTCATATGATGGATGTGTTTTCCGGACATTTTGGAGGGACAACCCTTTGTTCGAGCCCCTGCCCAAGCCACAATGACCACGGACGCCTTCCAACTTGGGTGGGGGGGCATTGTTCGGGCAGGACAGTCCATGGCCTGTGGTCCCCTATAGTGACCAGCTTGCACATAAATGTCCTAGAGATGAGGGTGGTCCTTCTAGCGATTCAGTCAGACATGTCAGTGGTCGTTTATATCAACAAACAGGGAGGGGACCAGATCTTACCCCCTTTGTTGCGAGGCCATGAGAGTGTGGAAATGGGCTATCTCCCCCAGTCATTTTCTCATTGCAACACACATTCCGGGACGGTCCAACATCCTAGCAAACGGAGTAAGTCGGACCATTCTGATGCTTTACAAGTGGTCTCTGAATCTTTCAGTAGCGGAACAGATCTTCCGCCATTGGGGTCAACCTTACTGTGATCTATTCGCATCTCCTTCCAACGTGACGTGCAGCGAGTTTTTCACTCTGAAACTCCTTCCGGGAGAGTCCCCCAGAGACGCTCTAGTTCATGCTTGGCCTCCCGGTCTTCTGTATGCTTACCCGCCAGTACCTCTTATTCCGAGGTTTCTACAGAAAGCTCGTTGACTGGGGAGCAAAGTGATCCTCATTGCCCCATTTTGGCCTTACCAGGTATGGTTTCCCTTCCTTTGGTCTCACCTTCTGGCTCTGCCTTGGATCCTGGATCCCATTCAGGATTTAATTTCACACCCTTCGGGGGTGCCTCATCCGAATCTGGACAGTTTGAATCTCACAACTTGGCTGCTCTAGTTCCCGTGATTGCTAGGGCTCCTGGACTATCCTCCTCAGTGAGATCTATTTTGGTGGCTGCTTATAAGTCTTCGACCTGGAAGGTGTATCGCAGAAAGTGGAAACGTTTTTCCTTTTGGACCTCTCAAAGGAGTTTAGACCCCTTCATGGCTCCTATTTCCGCCTTTCTTGATTTTCTAGCTGATATTTTTCAACACTGAGCTAGTTCTTCTACTGTCAAGGTTCAGTTTGCTGCCATCTCTCTTTTTCATGTGGGTGAGAATTCTGCCTCTTAAGCCTCTTCCAGACTGTATAAAGCCTTTATTAAAGGCACCTTTTTGTTACGCCCCCCGGTCAAAGATCCTGTTCCCCCATTGGACCTTACTATAGTTCTTCAAGCTTTGGTCGCTCCGCCTGTCGAGCCTGCTGCAACAGCAGATCTGAAATATTTATCTTGGAAAATAGCTTTTCTGGTGGCTATTACTTCTGCCAAAAGGGTTTCAGTATTACAGGCCTTATCCATCAAAGTTCCGTACATGATTTCTCACAAAGATCGGGTTTCCCTTTGAACCAATCCATCCTTTCTTCCTAAGGTGGCATCATCAGTCAATATCACTCAGACCATCAATTTGCCTGTGTTTTTTTTTTTTTCCTAATTTTTCTAATAAGATGGAATACAAACTCCACCTGTTGGATGTTCATAGACAGTTACGATTCTATTTACACAGGACTAAAAATTTCCATAAATCTGATCAATTGTTTGTATCTTTCTATAAACCCATCTCCAAGGTCACTATTGCTAGATGGATTTCTTCATGCATCCTTCAGGTCTATAAGGACCGAGGCATATCTCCTCCAGGTCAGGTGAAAGCTCATTCCACTAGGTCCATGGCTATGTCTGCGGCTTTTTGGTCTTGAGTGTCTTTGGATGATATTTGTTCTGCAGCTACTTGATCCTCATCTCATATGTTCATTTCTCATTACAGATTGGATTTGACTTCCAGGAGGAGAGCATCCTTTGGTTCCGCGGGGCTCAGGAATATCTTTCCATTAGGGCCTCCCAGGAGTTTAGTAACTAGGGACTCTGTCCCACAGGTTGAAGACCAAATGAAGTAAACTACTTCAGATAAAGAAGTTATGTACTCACCATAATGTTCCATCTGAGTAGTCCTACTTAATTTGTCTTCATCCATCACTCCCTCCTTCCCCCGGACCTTGGCATATGAACACCCTATGGGCTGCAGTTATAGGTCACAAGTATTTTTTTAGGTCTGGTTATCGGTATAAGGTACAGCAAACTTGATCTGGGGATGGAAGGTAGTGGAGGTGTATTATGGGTAAGGGGAGGAGCTTGGAGCAGATGCTAGTAAAGTTGCTGGCTTGGATCCGATACAGATCCGTATCCCACATGTTGAAGACAAATGAAGAAGAACTACTCCGATGGAACGCTATGGTGAGTACATAACTTTTTTCTGAAATCTGGATCATCTGACATAGACCCATATTTCGACATAGATATATAGATATGGATATAGATATATATATATAGCTTTATAGATATTTATAAATATATATAGGTAGGTAATATACATATGTGTGGGTGTGTAAGCCATATTTTATTACTTAAAATAATAAAAAGCAGTCTTTTTTTTTTCCTTCTCCCTAGCATGATGTATTTGTTGCATGGATAGATAAGCCTCCTCAGTAGCCTGGAAAATGTTGCTGGCCAGTGCATTACTTTTTGCTGCACATAGGACTCCAGGGGTTACAGTTTCAAGGTTTCCGAACAGAGCGACTAGAATTAAATGTAATTTGTGCCGTAGAGTTATATATACAAATGTGTAAGTCCATGTAACTAAAGCTGAAATGTACTTCATGATTAAGGAATATAACAGAATACAACAAGGATTCTTGAAAATGTGACCACAGTGTGCATAATTGGATTAAAAAAATGTGTAATGCACTGCATATGTTATCAGAACTGAAATTTTATCAAGTTATTCTAGATCATTTGTGGATCACAGTCATCATTTTGCAGTTGAAATTAACTCTGGTAAAATAATAAACCGGCATATGTTACAAAACTGCATTTGCATTCACAATACCCGAGTTGTAATGGCTGATGGTAAGGTTCTGTGGTTGAGTCTTGGATGTTGTCTCTCTGTTAATGTAAATGCTGTGACTTTCTTTTTGTATATGATTGGTTGGTAATACCTGAGATAGTGGTGCTAATGTATTAACCCCCTTTTTTCTGTTGTACAGCCATGCAACATTCATAAGCCTATTAATCCTCTCCTTATAATATTGTCCTAACTAAGTAAGCAAACTGTTGTGGCTCCCCTCTTTACCACTAGATGGCAGCAGAGCACAGGCTATGAGAACACTGTTTCTGACTTTCTAAAGCTCCCCCAGCCCCACTGCATAATACCTAGTCCAAGAATCCCTAATTCTAGCTTAATACCAAGCAAGCTCCCCAAGGAAATAAATAAGAAGGTATTACCTTTCAGACACCAGGCTTATAGGAAGCTGACCCATTTTAATTAAAGCCCTCACCTAAGCTTTGCATTCACACGATTCCTTTGCCTTACTCCTCTAGACACTAGACAGAAAAGACATCCCTTGCATTTTAGCTAACTAAAGTTTACTTAGACAGTGTTACCTACCTACTTAAGGCCTTGGTAGTGCACAGTCTCTATGTATTATTGATTACTTCTCAGGAGACCACCTTCGCCCTGTGGGCTCACTCTACTCCCCTACCCCCAATTCCCACCCACCCCAGTGATCCTAGATTTATACTACCTAGACCACTCCCATCCCACCAATCACACACACCAACCACTATACACATACAGCCACACCCCTCCTCTACCTACATACTTACTCATAGCCTTCTTATAGTATTTCTCACCTATCCAATAACAATACCAGTTGGGATTAATTCCCATTTGAGTAACCTTATCTACTCAATATATCTTATTATATTCTTCATCCATCCCCACCCCCACTCACCTGTATTATTAAACTCTTCAGTATATCTAAGGTAACTAAACCCTTCACAACCAAACTAACACTTCTAACAACATGTATATTTGTCCTCCCCTCAGCATATATCCTCACCTTTTTTGAAAAACCAACCTTTTACCAATTTAATTACTCTCCAAAACAAACCGCTGTATTAACCCTTACCTACACACATACTCAAATATCACTTCCAATCCAAACTACCTGCTAGCCAAATACCACAGACTCTCACATAGTAAATACAACAAGCTCACAGTAAAGAAAGTAAAATAACTAATAAGCCATACCTACAACCCTACTCTAAGACTAAAAAATCCCTCCTTGAATGATGGTGACATCCACCCTGATCCAGGCCCACACAATGTCTGCATAAACAAAACTACCAGCCCCAGTTCCACACCCCTTGTTATCCACTCCAAATCCCCCAATTCTTTCCTAATAGGACATCTTAATATCCAAAGTATTAATAATAAAATAGCCCACCTCCACGCCCTGCTAGATATTTACTCCTTTGACATCTTCTGTCTCACAGAAACTTGGTTAAAACCTCATACTAAAGACAACAAAATCATTCCCCTAGGATGTAATATATTGAGACAAGACTGTATTAAACGTAAAGGTGGGGGAGTAGCAATCCTATATAAAGATGGACTTCACATCACCTCTCTACCTTATAACCCACCACAAGAAAACAATGCTGAAATCCTTATCTCCAAATTTCAAATCAACCCCATCAAATCACTGTATATCATCTGTATCTGTCTTCCTCCTGGTAACAATACCAATACTATTGAGGATATCCTTAACTGGATATCCTCTACTTACCCACAAGAAACAATTATACTAGGTGACTTCAACACCGACTGGAAAACTGTCAATGCTGAAAATCCCACTTCCCATATTATTCTTCATGGCTTCAGTCAAACAATTACCTCTACAACCAGAATCAACAAAACAATTAAAAAAGAAACCACCTTAGATTGGATTCTTACTAATAATCATAAACAAGCTTATAAGACTGGAACTCTGCCTGATGATGTAAGTGATCACTCGTTGACCTACATTATAAGGCAAACAAATGATATTACTAACCCCCCCCCACTTATAGGGTATCACGGACCAACAAACACTTTAACCAAGTACTATTTCAAAATGAACTAACTGCCTGTGACTGGAATGCTTTAAAGTTCCTTCCACTTGATGAGGCTGCTAAATACTTCAACTCCAAATTCTTAAGTATCCTCGATAGGCATGCTCCTAAACGTTCCATCAGAATGAAAACCAAACCAGCCCCCTGGCTTTCTAAGGAAACCAGACAAAAAATGTTATTTAGAAACAAATCATGGGCTAAATGGAGAGCTACCAAAACTCTCTCTGACCAACAAAACTTTAGGCAGCTTAGAAATACTACAGAAAAAAGGCCATACTTACTGACAAAAAGGACTACTACTGACAAAAAGAACTACTACTGTAATTTACAGGAAATCCACCAAAACAACCCACAGAAATTCTGGTCAGGAATCAATAGACTCTTACTCCCAGGCCACTCTCGTACAACAACCCCACTAGGGTCCGATCATAATACCTCCCTCCAAATTGCTAATGCTTTCAATATTTTCTTCACTGAGACCATACAGTCACTTGCCAGTCAACTAACCCCAGATAACTCAAAACCTCATACCACCAGTCCTGGCTCTCTTCCAGCATTTAAATTGCAACCCATCCCTACAGCTCTCCTCCACAAATTCATCCAAAAACTTAAGCCTTGCACTCCTTCTGCTGACCAGCTACAATCTGAATACCTGCAAAAAAGCAGCCAAAGTTATTGCATACCCAATATCCATCCTTATTAATAGAACCATTACAGAGGGGGTACATCCCAGAAATCTGGAAAATCTCTCATATTCTACCCCTACATAAAGGCGGTAACTCGAAAGATTATTCTAACTATCGGCCTATAGCCCTTTTATCTCCCCTAGCAAAAATTATGGAGAAATGTATTCACCATCAGCTTTTAGACCACTTAACTCAACATCACATTCTCGCTAATTGTCATCATGGCTTTAGGCCATTTCATAGCACCACTACCGCCTTCTTATCCTTTACAGATTCCATCAATAGAAATCACAACAGTAATACCCTCTCATCTGCACTCTTTATCGATCTCTCAAAAGGTTTTGACATGGTTAACCACACTCTTCTTATTAACATTCTAGAGTCTCTTTCCCTTGATATTTTGGCTATCCAATGGTTCAAGTCCTACCTTAGCAATAGGCAACAGGCAGTTCTCTGGGATCAGAACCTTTCATCCCTCCTGCCAGTCACCCTTGGAGTCCCTCAGGGCTCTGTTCTAGGACCTCTCTTTTTTTCACTATTCATTAATGACCTGCATGTAGCAATTCCTCAAGCCACCTGTATACAATATGCAGACGATTCAACAATCATATGCTCAGCTAACTCCCCCTCAGAACTACATTCTTCTACTCAGAAGGTATTCAACATAAGTGAGACTTGGTTCTTAAAGCATTGCCTCTTTATAAATGCTAAAAAAACAAAGCTCTTACTCTTTGTACCTGTCAGTAAGTCCTCCCCAGTAGACTTCTCAATTATCCTTAACATATCCCCAGACTCCACCACTAAACTGCTAGGAATTACTATTGATAATAACCTTAACTTTGACAGCCATATAAACAACAATATAAAATCTGTAAACAAAAAACTTGGCTCCTTATACAGAATCAAACCCTTCCTAACACCATCAGCAAGAACCAAAATTGCTCACTCTCACTTAATTTCAACTCTTCTTTATGCCTCACCCATTTACACTAACCTAAAAAAAAATAACCTTAGAAAACTAATTCCTGCTATAGTATAGCCCGATTTGCTACTGGCAATCCCTTTAGAACCCACCAATGTCTGAATCTACTGTAACTAGGCTGGCTAGAACTACAAAATCTTCTGTTATTTACACAACAGCTATTTAACCAACCTAACACTACTCCTGTATTCTCTAACCTCATCATCCCCTACAAAAACCTAAACTCACTACGCTCCTCTAACAAACTTCTAGCCACCATAACAAAGTCCAACAACAAAGCAGGTGATTCCTTTTTCTCTAACACTGTAGGTAAATACTGGAACCTTTTACCTATAGAACTTCCCTTACTTCCGTCTCTGCCTCTTTTTAAACGAAACCTCAAAAAACACCTGAAGATCCATTGGTTATGCTCCTGCAGCAATCCTGATTAATCCTGTGATTCTTTACTTCTCACCTCTCTTTCTCACTTTTCTTCCTAAACTCTGCTGCATATCCCTGTAAGGACTGAGCTGTAAATAGTATTCCCAAAACTACCTATTGTACTGTTATTTTACCTATGTATTATATGGTTTATCGATTTGTCGTATATTGTCTGACACTGTTTAGCAGTCATATCTTTTATCCTTTATACTGTGTATATATTGTTTTGTATATTCTGTTGTGCTTATATTGGAGCTTTTCTCCTCGGGCCTCTACTGAAAATGGAAATATATCCAGCTCGACTGGCCCGGTTAAAATAAATAAATAAATTACTAGTTCATTGCACTGTAGTAACACTTTGCATCACTTTTTATAATTAAGTTTAAATGCTGTACATTTTTTGTTTAAGCAGGTATTGTTGTAAATGTTTTAATTATTCACTGTCCGCCCCTTGGTTATGTTTTGGCATGCTATCTTTGTCAAATTCCCCAATAGCAGTATTTTTTTCCCTTTGTATTCCTACCTGTTGTGTCATGGGTTGTGGCTGAGAAGGATCCCCAGCCCAGTTCACTTACATGGCTGAGAATGTATGTATAAATAAATAAATCAACCTTACTGTACTGTTACCCTTCCTTCAACTGATTCAAAGTAACTATTTGAAGTTGTTCATCTTCTTCTTAGTCATCACTGATTGGTTAGGTTCCGAGCCCTTGGAGCCGAGTCGGCCTTGTATACCAAGGTTGCGTGCACCAAAAACTCTCGAGCTAAGCTGCTACCTACAATGGCCTTCACTCAGTTACCTCAGATCTCGTTTGCCGTGCAGCCATATAGCAGCATTTCACCGAGCTCTCCAGCTAAGTGTTATATTTGTCAAATTTTTATAAGTATTTGTGAGTTCTTTCTTGTCAAATTATTTTCCTCTAAGTACTCTCAGCTGTACCCATAGGTATCTCTTTTCCGTACCATTGTCGGTATTTGCCCTCTTTACCCTTGTGGTATTCCCAATACCATTGTTGGTACTTCCCTCTCTCTCTCTCTAACTTTCCTTTCTAGTTTAGCGTTGTGTGTTTTTTTTCTGTTATGTCTGAAAAGAAAGGGACTACAAGTTTTAAACGCTGCTCTTCTTGCAGTGGTAAATTACCTAATAGCGTTCTGCATGAGGAATGTGTGTATTGTTTGGGGGTTCTGCACTTATTGGCAAAATCTCCCTGTGACATTTGTGCCAGTTTCAATCAGCGGACACTGAATGAAAGATGAAATAAGTTAATCCTCTTCTCCTTTTTCAGAGGCTATTTCTGCGTCTGAGGTCTCAACCCCTCCTTCTGTGGACAAAAAACATCCTCATTCTGACCCCTCTTCACCGGCTGGTGATAGGGGCAAGCCTCATAAGCACAAGGCCCATAAGATGACTTCTGAGCATCGAATTGCCTCCACGGTTCCGACCACCTCGGCTCCGAATTTGGCTCCAGTGGTACAAACAAAAGTTGCTATGATCGCCTTGTTGGCACCGGTCCCAGCACTGACGACTACAGCTCCCGCTGCAACTTCGGTTCCGACCAGTTTGCTTGTCTCTACCTCGGCACCGATATCCCCCATCTCCACTCAGCGGCTCCGAAGATGTTGTCGGAACCAAACGTCTATTTACCTCAACCTCAGCTGTGGCTTTGGCTCCAATTATTCCCCTGCTGCCGGTTTCTAAACTGGAATCCTCTGTGCCGTTTTTCAATACATCATGGACCCAGTACTCCCTGTCTGTGGATCCATTTGCTGGACAAGCTTTCAGCCCCTTTTTGGACCAGCCTGATTCCCCCTCAGGGGCATTGGTAAGGTCCACCAGGAGCCTATCTGAAGTGGATGTAGTGTGCCTCTTTGATCAGCTGCTGACCGCCAGGGGACTTACAAATTTTCCTAGAGCCCATCCCACTCTGGGTTTTGGGCCCATTGTTCCGGTGACCCCCACGTATTCTCCTGCCTTGGACCCCTCGGTTCCAAAGCTCATATTTCCGACATCTACGAGAGGATCCCTTGCCTCGGCACCGACAACTACCATGTCGGAGGCTCTGATGAGGCCCCTTTGGGTGTCTGTTCCGTTGAAACAAACCCTTCCTCAATCTAATGCTTGGGGGGGGGGCCCACGGTTCCAGTTGTCACCGGTTCCGTCTTCGGGTCCGAGGGTGACTCCTGCCCCGGTTTTGCTTGAGGCTGTGTCCCTGGGAGCGGACCGCGTGGAGCGGGGTGCGACCCCGGTTCTGAAATTGTCTTCTTCGGTTCTGGGCTCCCATTCCTCTTCAGGCAGGCCTGCTTTCTGGGTGATGGAGAGAGTGCTTACTTTGAGCAATCCTTCTATGTTGGATCTACCACCTGCTCCTCTGAGCTGCAGCTGTCAACGGCCCCCCCCCCCCGGACTTCGAGAGCGGGAGACCCCTGTACAGGGTATTTCCCTTTCAGAGTCTTCTTCAGATGCTCCCACCGAAGAACTCCCTCGGAAATGGGCATGTAAGAGAAAACACATGGACTCCCCAGAGGAGTCCCTCACTGAAGATACGGACTACAATGATGGGGAAGGGTCCCCATGGTAACCTCCTGACGATGTCTCATTTGGAGACATCCTGGAAATTATGAAGCAGAGGGGTGACTGGAAGCCCACCAACCCTTCCTCGGAGGAATCCGTATTCCTGCGGGCCTTTCTCTCTTGGCCCTCTGCTTCTTGGATGACCCACCCGCCGCCGATGAGTTAGTCAGGCTCATTGTGCAGTGGGCATGGAAGAGTCCTGACACCATTGAGGCCATTCCCAGGAGAACGGATAAGATACTCTCCCCTCCAGAGGATCAATCCCATTGGTGTAGAAGTTTGCCAGTAGACGCTATGGTGGTGGCGGTGGCTACGGAAAAGGACCTTGTGGAGGAAAGTCCTGCTGTCCACCCACCCAACAGAGAGTCCCGGGCAGTGGACAGGTTAAGGAAGCGAGTGTTTGCTTCAGCGACCTTTGCTGTCAGGTTTCTGAACTTTTTTGGCACATTTTACGAGGCTCCAGAGGGATCTCAGCACTGAGCTCTCTGGAACCCTCGCAGGTCAAGTTTCGGACGGGGCACGTGATAAAGTTGCTTACCAACTTGCCACCCTAGAGTCAATTTCCAGCTCGTCCATGAGGTTGCTGTCCCACGCAACCGAAGCGGCGGCTAGAGCTGCGGGTGCAGGCGTAGTTATGAGACGCCATGCCTGGATGTGCATTTGTGACCTCGCGGACTCCTTAAAGTCTTCCTTTTTAAATGTCCCTATCGAACCTTTAGCTCTGTTTTATTTCTAAGGTCAAGGACACATTAGCCAGGTGCGGGCAGGACGGGAAGACCTTGTCTGCCGTGGGTCTATGTTTTTCCAAACCTCGGCGCTCCTTCTCCAGGGACCAGAGGAGTGGAAAGATGCTGCACAAAAAGTCTCAAGGTCCTTTCCGTGAGGCACGTGGTGAGGGCTCCCTCAGAGACAGAGGGGGTTCCAATAATGGAAGACTCCCCTTTTGGGGCAGAGGGGGTCCCCAAAATCGGGCTCCAGAGATTCCTTCTTGGGAAGACCGTATTAGCACTCCTGAAGCGCTGCCCGATTGCTTTCCTCTGGAAGCAGTCTGGGCTCGTTTCTCTCTGCACCAAGCTGCCTGGCTCTCTATTGCAAACGATCAGTGGGTGCAGAGAATAATTTCCAGAGGCTATCACATCCCCTTTATCTCTTATCCAAGACCTCCGAAATCCCTTCCCAATGTTCCACCCAGTCAGTGGGAGGAGGCAACTTCCGAAATAAGAAAGCTATGTTAAAAACGAGTCATTCAACAGGTCCCCCCAGACCAGTGCGGATCTGAGTTTTACTCAAGATTCTTTAGTGCCAAAAAAGACTGGGGACTGGAGGCCCATCGCAGCCAGCTAAACAAATCGGTGATTCAAACCAAGTTCCACATGGTCACGATTCAGTCCATCCTCCCTTTCTTCGGGAGGGTGTTTGGATGTGCTCGGTAGACCTCCAGGATGCGTATTACCACATCAAAATGGACAAACGCTCCAGGAGTTTCCTTCGCTTCTGGCTGAGAGCCAATCATTACCCATTCAGAGCCTTGCCATTCGGTCTCTCGACGGCCCCCAGAGTGTTCATGAAATGCCTAGCAGTGGTCACAGCTCATCTGAGACTTAAGGGAGTCCAGGTGTTTCTGTATTTAGTCGTTTGGCTCCTCTCCGCCCCCACCAAGCGCCTCCTGGCCAGGGCCCTCCGCTACACTCTAGTACTAGCGGAGTTGCTGGGCAATTCCATTCACTGGGAAAAATCCAACCTTTAGCCCTCACAACAATTGGAATTTATAGGGGCAGTTTTCAACACTCAGACAAGTCAGGTCTCTCTTTCCCCTCACAGGCTTCAGAGATTAAGGGCACAAGTTCAAATGATACTCTGTCAAAGGAAGGTGTCTGCAAGGGAAGTTCTTCAGGGTCTGGGGTCTATGGCGGTAGCCATCCCAATTGTTCCTCTAGCCAGATTACATATGAGACTGCTACAATGGCAACTTCTGTCCCAGTGGATATCCAATCTTCATTCTCTGAGCTCACAGATTCTCCTCACCAACTCCTGCAAACAAGATCTCCTCTGGTGGATGAGTATAGATGAAAATCTTTGGTGTCGCCCCTTCCAGACTCCCCAACCCAGCGCCATGGTGACCATGGATGCTTCCCTGATAGGGTGGGGTGGCCACTTCCAGGGAAAGTCAGTCCAAGGCATGTGGTCCAGCATAGAGGTCAACTTGCATATCAATGTCCTGGAGTTAAGAGCGGAGCTATTGGCGTTGCAAGCATTCCAGCTGCTCCTTCCATCAGGAACGATTGCTATCTAGTCAGACAACATGCCCATTGTCTGGTACATAAACAAACAGAGAGGGACCAAATCCTATCCCCTATGCCTAGAAGTCATGAGAATCTGGCATTGGGCGCTGGCTTCCAACCGCTTTCTGATCGCTACGCATATGCCGGGGTGCTCCAAAGTGATTGCGGACAAGCTGAGCAGATGCATCCTCCATCCTCACGAGTGGTCTCTCAATCAGAGTGTGACGGCAGAAATCTTCAGCCATTGGGGCCAGCCATGCTGCAACCTTTTCGCCTCCCCCTCAAACACAAAATGCAGCAGCTACTTTGCCCTCTTTTCCCCTTCATGGGGAGTCACACAGAAACGCTTTGACTCACGACTGGCCCATGGGTCTCCTTTGTTTATCCTCCGATACCTCTGATCCCTCTTTTTTTAAGGAAAGCTACTCTGTTGAGAAGCAAAGTGATCCTTATTGCCCCATTCTGGCCTCAAGTGTGGTTTCCCTTCCTCCGATCTCACCTGTTACAACCTCCTTGGATCCTGGATACTCGTCAGGACCTCACATCTCACCCATAAGGGCTGACTCCACAGAATCTATCCACTCTCAAGCTGACTGCTTGGCTTCTCCACTTCCGTTAGTTGCCAGGCAGGAAATCCTCTCCTCATCTGTCCTTAATATTATCCTGACCTCCCATAAACCATCCACCAAAAAACTTTGCAGGGACAAATGGAAAAGATTCTCTATCTGGTCACATAATCGGTTGCTAAATCCATTTTCAACTCTTGTAGCTACTATTCTTCATTACCTCTCTGAGTTGTTTGACAATGGTGCATCAGCTTCCACCATTCGAGTCCATTTAGCAGCCATTTCCAACTTCCATAATGGTTCAGATGGAGTCCCGCTTATTTCCACCTGACTTTGCAAGACCTTCCTCAAGGGAATTTTCCACAGCAAACCTCCTGTCAGGCAGCCGGTGGAGGCATGGAATCTCTCCCGGGTTCTCCAGTCTCTCTCTACCCTCTTTTGAACCTGCTGTGACATGTGATCTGAAATTCCTGTCATGGAAATCCTTGTTTTTGGTGGCGGTCACTTCAGCCAGATGAATATCTGAGTTGCAAGCCTTATGCATAGAGTCCCTATCTGACCTTCCATAAAGACAGAGTATCACTTCATACTAATCCATCCTTTCTCCCCAAGGTGGTGTCTGACTTTTCTATTAACCAGTCCATTAAGCTCTCTGTATTCTTTCCAAATTATTCAAACAAGGGTGAATACTTTGTGCATTCATTGGATGTTCATAGACAACTACGTTTCTACCTGGACAGAATTAAGTCCTTTCGCAAGTTGAACCAACTTTTCATTTCCTTTTCTGGTCCTAGAATGGGGGTGTGCAGTATCTAAAGTTACTTTGTCAAAATGGCTCAGGGATTGCATTACTTTCTCATATTCACTTACGAATGAATCTAAGCCTGCTCAAATCAAAGCTTGCTCAACTAGGGCTATCGCAGCGTCTGTTGCCTTCCACTCTAGGGCCTCCATGGATGACATCTGTGCAACAGCCATTTGGGCTAAACCCCATACCTTAATCAAGCATTACAAATTGGATCTGATCTCCAGGGGAAGAGCGGCCTTTGGCTCAATGGTTCTCAGGAATATTCTTTGAGGGCCACCCAGATTCTCCAAGTAGGTTGGGATTCTGTCCCATCATTGATGAATAGGAAGAAGATTAACAACTTCAGATAAAGAAGTTATGTCTTACCATAACGTTCCATCTGAGTTGTTGATCTTCTTCCAGTCATCACACCCTCCCACCGGCCCCCACCAAAGGTTCCTGGCAGATCTTCTGGGTCATGTGGTGTTTCAGGGTTTCTGCACAGAGATGGCCTCTGACCTTCTGTTTTTTCTACATGTTGCATGCAAACTCGATCTGAGGTAACTGAGTGAAGGGCATTATGGGTAGCAGCTTAGCTTGAGAGTTGTTGGTGCTCGCAAGCTTGGTATAAGGCCGACTCTCTTCCGAGGGCTCGGAACCGAACACATCAGTGATGACTGGAAGAAGATCAACAACTCAGATGGAAAGTTATGGTAAGACGTAACTTTTTTTTTTTTTAATTTCTCCAAGTCTTGTGGGTTTCTAATACCATTATGGGAATGGACCCCATTCCTAAATTAAAGTATTTTTAAGTTCTTAATGTTAGCCAGAAGTGCTCTTTGCAGCACCCCCAGTGTGCCCAGTAATGATGACTCCTGCAATTCTTATGGAGTTAAATGAAAAAGTACACAATCTAAGTATGGTTGTAGATTCTTGTTTTTTTATAAGACCCATTGCTCCTACTACTACTGGAACTGTGTGGGTATCATTCTTCTACATTGCTCTTGTTTCTACCTGCAAATCCTGATGTTTATAACTGTCTCTGTATGCAAGACACTGTTGGTAATGGGTGATCCCATGTGGCGTAGAGGAACTGTCTGGGTATCATTCTTCTACATTGCTCTTGTTTCTACCTGCAAATCCTGATGTTTATAACTGTCTCTGTATGCAAGACACTGTTGGTAACGGGTGATCCCATGTGGCGTAGACTTTATCATTTTCTGTGATGCTTTGTGGCTCATGTTTCCAGTGTGTTTCATCTACTTCAGTATTATAATGTTTGCACAGTCCCCAGTGAAAAAGTCTTGCCACATTATTATGCCTTTCAGTATGCAGTCCTCCTGCCATTAGTTTGTCACAACCAGCAATAAGGTGTGCAACTGTTTCCAGTTCTAGTTTACAAAACCTACTTTTGTCTTTCTCCCACATGTTCAATGGATTAAGTGGACTTACATACATGTTGGTTTACAGTCTTGGGCCGCTAATATTAACCTTTCAGCTTTCAGTTTGAATTCACCTCTCCTAAACCATTCCTGTTTTCAGTCCTGATCAACATGAGGTTGTTTCAAGAGTTTTTTTTTATACTTGCAACTGTATTTATGCATTTCCACATATCTTGCCTTCTTCTGTGATCCTTCAACTTATATTCTTTTGTTTTTTAGCACATTCAGTTGCTGTCTGATTTTTTTTTATCTAATTCTGGTTTGATTTCCATTCACGTTTGACGTTGATATGCTTGTGCTAGAGTAAGGAGGGAAGTAATTTAGATTTTTTTCTCCTCGTGTTTCAAAACTTTCACTATGTTTGGGTCTTGTGAGGTCAGCAGATATGTATGCAGTCCCAGAATTGGAGTTCTGTACATGTAATCAATTTCAAGGAGGCCCATACCTCCTTTGGAACGGAGAATATATAATCTTGGTATGTTCTAATTTTCATAAATCATTTGATGAGCATGAAGCATCATTCTTGTTTTCCTGTCTAATCTATCCTACACCTTTTGGGGCAAGTCGATCAGTCCAAAATAGTAAACTAGGACAGGGAGAGCAAATTGGTTCATATCTAACTTTGTTCCTAGATGTTAATGCTATTTTCAGGATTAATTTAAGTCTTTTAAAATATTTCTTACTGAGTTTTATTCCCATTTGTTTGTTTTATTGTTGATCTTTCATTAATTCCCAAATATACACTCTCTCTCTTGCCCAAGTTCTTTTATATCGCATTCTTATCCCAAACTGATGTTTTCTTGGTGCTGCAGCTTTCCTGCTTTAAAGGTTGCTTTTGCACATTTGTCAAGAACAAATAGGTTCATAGGTAGGTACTAGGCTATCGGCCCTGGGGCCTATACAAGCCCAGCCAAAAAGGTACCCTGGCTTTTG
>NC_056733.1:1568784274-1568801774 GCF_019279795.1 Protopterus annectens | reverse complement strand
TCTCTGCCTGCCTATTAACATGTTTCATGCTATCTTTAAACAAAACACAGTTAGTGGTTATATAACACGTCTGCTTTGTTTTCACAAGTTTTCGTGGTCATTTGTGTTGACCTTTGCTGCTCCCAGGCAGTCCTGTGTCACTGCCTGGGTTGCCTTTGTACAACATAGAAACAGTCGTGAGGAAATATCTGTTTTGACTGAAAAGATTTGAATTTCATTTCTCCAGATCTGGATTTGTTCTTCCTTTTTCCTTTTGTAGCTTCTCTCTTTACTATCTCATGGCAAGGCTCACTCTTGCTGGCTAATCTGGTTTAGTCAGAAGATTCTTGAGTAAAAAATAGCAACTTTATGTTTACGTGGAGATTGGGCACCATTTTCACATGATTGCAAGCAGGCAGGTTACTTACTGATTCTCTGTAAAAGCAGCAAATGCAAGCAGTTTCGTGTGTGCAGCTAAATACTACATGCTGTAACTACTTTGTTAAATGGCATTCTTGGTCCTTGTGTAAATGTGTGCCCAAGAGTTTATCATGGTCTTTCAATAACAAGGCATGCAAAATCTTTGCTGTTTTAACTAAACAGAATATATTCCATGCAGACTAGACTTGCTGCACACAGGAAAAACAGTCTGTTGGTCAAAGTTAGCACAAACTACTTCTGTCACTTTTTTTTTTATCTATCAGGACTGGTACATTTAATACATATTGAACGATGCTTGGTTTTGCATCCTAATATGTAATTAAATGTGAAGCACAAATTTAAAAATACGAAGTGGGCACCACTCCCCAAAAGTTGGTGGCACCATGCATGGTCCAATAGACTTTGTCTGCAGTGATGTACCCTAAGCCTCTGTTTTGCGAATACTATTTACTTACTACTTTTCTGATGTCAAGTTTGACACAAAAAGCTTCTGGCTAACCAAGCTCATGGACGATTGTAAGCTTATAGTTAACCAGCAGCTCCCTTGAAGAAAAACTGATCCTCCCAAGATGGCCTAACTCTGGCGAACTTGTGGTGTCAAGATCTCTGTTTAAAGCTGAACACCAAAAAATGGGATATGGGAACTGTTACAGAAGTACCACATATGTGAATATTCCCCTTTAAAATAGATGCTATCCTTTTGGACCCAGGCATGTTTGTGGATAGTGAACTTTTTTTCAAATTTTTTATTTTCCAAATAATATAATGTTTAACAATGCAGTCATCAATAAACAAGTATTGTAAACCTTTATATACACTATGTACAATTGACCTGAACAAAGGAGGGAAAAAAATTAAAATATATGAAATTGGTAACAAAAATTTATTATAATCTATTAATAAAGTATAAACTTACACATTATTAGCGAACTCTCTTTTGAACGACATGCATCCACTGTCATTAGAAAAGTCTTCTACCTCAGCAAGCTGATTACTAAAGGAATTTCTTATTTCTAAGAGAAATCTTTTCCCCCAGTCCTTTTTCCGTGTCTGGTCTGTTTTAGAATATGGTGCCCACTTTGGAATGTACCTGTATTTGGAAACACCTAAGCCCATTTGAAGCACATTGGTGGTTCCTCAGGAAAAAAAATCCATGGTCTGAGCTCTTTGATACCCAGCGCATGTAAAAGCCCTGCCTCTTACTCCTGTGTGGTGATCTTCACCTGGCCTTCAGAGCTTAGTTGTTTCATCTGCTGCATATCCCAAGGCTGCTAGTAACACAAATTTAGTATCAAAGGACCTAAGTCTGTATAGCTTAAGTGGGACTTACTGGGACATGTTACCTCCCGAACACCCACCTCTGCAACAAACTATCATTTTCTGTGTATAAGTATGTCCAGCTCCAAATCTAACTCTAGAGAACTGTGAGGAACAACTTATTTTTGATAAAGACTAGCCCCCATCTCTTAACCAGTTGAATGTACCAGTAGTACTACAGTGGCAAGTTTTCAGAAGTTGAATCTTGTATCTCCTGTGTCCCTGTGAACCCATCAGTCATAATGAATATTAAACAGTTGAACTAGAAGAGACTGAACTTGTTAAATAAAAAATAAAATGCTGATATTTGCAAGATTTTGTTGTTAGTTTTGTTAACATAAAATAGTAGTAGTGCATTATATGAAGGGTGTTTGATAGTTGAAAAATTGTGAAGTTAAAAGTAAGCAGTTATATGTATTAGTATCATTCCTTGAAAAAGGGTGTTCTCTTACTGGATGTATGTGACCCCTCTATAGAGAGAAAGTCTAGAATAGTAAAGCCTTGTGTCTGGATGTTTCATGTCCCCTCTTTATTGTAGGCCCTCCCTGACTGTTCTTGTGAAGTACCAAAGTTGATAACTTTGACTTTGTGAACTGGTACCAGAGTGCTGGCTGTGTAGCTCATTTTTTTTTTTTCTGTCCCAGAGGCCAGTATAGGCAGGCCACTGTCTAGATAATTTAATAAAAACTTGAAAAAAATAATCTCTTAAAGACGTTTTATGTTCAAATGGTAAGGCCATGGTCTAGTGTATTCATATATCTACTGTTAATGGGAGTTAGTTTGCACAGCTATGTTTCAGCTGAAGGTTGTAACTTTTTTCGGTAATCTTGGATATATTTGTACCTTCATATTTGTGAGATATGCCTGAATATTGAGTCATTTTCCCCCCTCATTATGCATAGACATTGGTCAGTGTTTTTTTTTTTCCTGGGTAAAACTCCGTTCCGAAATAGGTTGTTTGTACTGGATTCAGCTTAAAAAAAGTGTTTTATACAGAGCTGTAGTAAGGCAGTTTGCTGCAGTACACCCCGTTTGGTTCTTTCCCTATGCTGTCCATAAAGACCCTCTTGTAAATGATCATCCTTTTTCAGCAACATAGTAACTCATTACTACTTTTGAAAAAAAAGAACAGTTTGACAGTTCTTCACAATTTTTTTTTACCGTTTGTGAACTCTCAAATGTCTAAAGTTGTAGATGCCAATTAGTGCCACCTACAGTTTTTCACCTGGGGCAGTTATCACTCTGCCCACTCTTTGTAAAGATTCTTTGACAATGTTGGTTAGATTAAAGGTATTCCGGACTTTTAGTCATAATCTGATAGTCATTGCCATTTTTATTATAGCCAGGTTTGATTTGTTATTGGTGGAAACCAAATATTAATGTTGAACTGATGCCTTTCTTGGATGTTGATATTCAGCATTGTAAATTAGAAAAGTTTGGTCCTTTTGGGCCAGTTTGAGTGTGCTAAAGATAAACTAGGTTCATGGATCCTAATATATGTATAGTGGTATGAACTTCATACCCCCTGGATAGAAGGCTAAAATGTTCATTTTTCACTTTATTTCCACTGAAGTTGTTTATACTATAACCATCTTTAATAAACCTATATACATTGGTAACATACCACTAAGAAAGGGAGATCTAGCCAAAAGCTTAATGGATGTGAAGATGTTTACAAGGAAAGTTAATTTAGAACTATTCTTCCCACAGGACAAAGGTATTAATCAATGTAGTGAATTAAAGAAAAAGTGTTTTTAACCCTCCCTTACATCCTCAGATCAAAAATGTTGAACATATGGTGGAAAAAGAAATAAGAAAAGGATTTTCTAAGGTAAAATATAGGGCAAATTTGGACATTAATGAAAACAAAGTTTTAAATTATTTAAGGAATAACAAAAATGTAAGGGTTATGAAACCAGACAAGGGAGGAGGAACAGTACTAATGGACAATTTGATATATGAAGGTAAAATGAATGTCATTTTAATGGATACTAGTAAATATACTAGTGTTTCAGTGAATTAAATCAACGTAGCCTATAGAAGGATAGATCTAGCCCTAGAAGACATGTCATTGGAAGGTTTAATAGACCAAAACACATTGTTTTCTAAAGGTGGACAAACCAAAAATACCCTCTATATTTGGAATCCCCAAAATACACAAAAATGGTTTGGATCCACGTTTGAGACCTATAGTCTCATCAGAAGGATCCAAAACTTTACCTTTGGCTACATACATTGATTCCAAACTAAAAAGCATTTGGTTAAAGAGAAAAAATATTTTGAGGGATTCATGGGATTTTTTAAGAGTATTAAAAGGCGATCTATTCGGGGACGATATGTTGTTTTTAACTATTGATATACTAGATCTTTTTTTCTAGCATTCCTCACACAGAAGGTATTAAATTACTAGAGGAAATTATTTTTAATGAAAAAGACTTGACACACAATGATTGTCTGACATGCTTACAGTTGATGGAATTAGTTTTAAAATATAATTTTATACATTTTAAAGGTGAATTTTATCATCAAATAAAAGGAGTGGCGATGGGGGCAGCATGCGCCCCTACCTACGCAAATTTAGTCCTTGCTAGATGGGAAGAAAAAGTAGTTTTAAAATCCATTTATAAGGAATGCTGGTCTATGTATAGAAGGTTTTTAGATGATGTATGCATTTTATGGGTTGGTCAGGATTGGAAAATGCAAGAATTTTTAAGTTTTTTAAATAACGCTACCTCTTTTTTACAATTTACATGCAAAGCCTCCCAAGAAGGATTGCAGTACTTGGATGTGGAGATATATAAAGAAAATAAAAAAAAAATAAATTCCAAAGTACGTAGAAAAAACACTTTCTCAGATTCATATTTGCACTTTTAATCGTGCACATCCTTTGCATTATAAAAAGAATATAGTGAAGGGTCAATTTGTCAGATCATGCAGGATGACCTCACTTGACAAAGATTTTGAAAAGGAGGTGGAGACCTTAGAGATAATGTTCAAGGCTGGGAAATATCCTGATTCCGTAACTGAAAAAAAACAAGAAGGAAGTATGGGATGGGAGAAAGGATAGGTTTAAACCCATTTTAGGGGTTAATCTTGAAAATGAAATAAACAATATGAAGAAGAGAAGTTCGGAAGGGCACTAGTCTTGGAAATATAATGCCAGTGCCAACATGATAAGAAAAGTCATGGAATCTGAATGGAAAAGGTTTACAAGTTTTACAGATATGTTTACAAGTTTGATTTAGAAAAAAATTAAAACGTGTCTACAAAAATTCCCACAACCTGAAGAAATTAATAGAAAATGACTATGGGCAAGTGAACAAAAGTATGAGAAGGAATGGAACATACAGATGTGGATATTGTTCACAGTGTATATATGTATATAATAAGGAAAACCTAATTTTAGAAGGTAGGGACTTGGTAATAAAAGGAAAATAGTTTTATAATTGTGATTCTAGTGGTCTAATATATTTAACAGTATGTCAAATATGCTCTTGTTTTTACGTGGGAAAGACTGAAAGGAAACTAAAGAAAAGAATATATGAGCATTATTAAGACATATGTACTAAGAAAGAGACCAATGCTTTATACAAACATCAACTAACATGCACACATGCCCATTAGTTTTGTTTGTTTTAGAAAGGGTTAAGAAGGATATAACAGGGGGGCTGTGGGAAGAAAGTATTGAATATATGGAGCTGTGGTGTCAAATGAACTTAAAAGCAAATGTATCACCAGGTTTGAATGAGAATATTTCCATAGCTCCCTTATTAAAATTTAAGAGCTGCTAAATTGTAAAATTATAATGTTTTTAGAAAAGACATCGTTATCCTATATGGTTTTAAACATCTTCTTTTGATGCACATACTTATTTTTCACCTATTTAAATAGGAAAAAAAATCTCTTTATGAAAGGGGTACATGATTTGTTTTTTTATTTTGGAACTTAGTTGTAGTACTAGCTTTTTGCGACAAGATGGAGTATTAACATAAGGAATATGTGCATTGATCAAGTATGATTTTAGATTAACATAAGTATTATTTTATAAGAATAGGTATTTATATTTACTAACAATTCAAGGTTTTTAATAAGTTTAAAGTGGATTTTATCTATTTATTTGCATTTAAATAAATTAAATTTATATACATTCATTTTATTAAGCTTTTAATGAAGAGTTTTTCTTTAACTTTGGATCGTTCTGCTTAATTGATTGCTAATTATGGAAACCTAGGAAGATATATGTGTGCTTTATGTTGTTAGTCCACATCTGATGAAGATGTTCTTCGTGTTTCACTGTTGCAGTCATTACATTTGGGTAATCGTGCTGGCTGGTTGCCCTCAGCCGGCCTGAATTCCAAAGTCTTGGGTCCTGCATCGACCGCTGTCGCCCCCTCCCTGACATCAGGTCGTCAGGGATATAAAAGAAGCAGCCGATGCCATTTTCTTTAGTCTTTCTTGCTGCGTGGTGCCCGAAGCAGTTTGCAAGTGCTTGTCGGCCAACTCCTGAGATTTTCGTGTTCGAGTTTCAGATCGGAAGTCTTCAATAAAGCTAAGTACCCCGTTGGGGAAACTTTTTTTCTTGCTCCAGACTGATGTCAGAAAAAGTTAATAATTTTATTTCTTGTGGGAAGCAAATACCTCGTAAGGATTTTCATTCTTACTGTATTCCTTGCCTAGGCCCTGATCACAACGTTTCTGGTTGTCGGTTTTGTGCTAGATTTAACCAGTGCACTATTAAGCGTCAGTATGATTTTGCTTTAAACTATTTTGGACGCCGGTTTAATTATCCAGAAATGTCGGTGGATAGCCATCCAACTACCGGAGTCCACAAAAACCGCAAAGAAAAGGAAAGAGATTACAGAGGCCCAAAACTGACGACAAAGCTTCTCCTAAGCCAGTCGCCGGTCCTCAGTGAGATGCTTTTGCAGCCCCTGACGCTCGCTACTTTAGAGTCACAGCCGCTACCAACTCCCACGTGGTGTCGGCCATGCCACTGGAAACTCAAGGTATTGGAGCCTCTGATATTATCCTTTCAGATGGATACGGAGCCACTGAGCAGGCACCGGCTTATGAGGGTGTATTCAGACCTAAACATCTTTACATCAAACTGACTTCAGCTTCAAAGTCTAAGCAATTTCCAAAGCAAAGAAACAAACTCAAGAGCCACGTGGTCAGGCCTCTATGCCCAAAAAACAGATGCTCAAAATGGCCGAAGACTTTATTACCTTGATCATGGGTTCCCATCCCCCTCCTGATAAGAGGCCTAGGCAAGAGACTGACTATGAATCTTCAGATCAGGTTTCCATTTCTTCTGATCAGGAATATTCTCTTCCCCCCTATGAGGATTCTGATGCTGAAGAATCTATACCTTCAGCTTCTCCTCCAAAGGACTATTCTTTTGGGGAAACCGTACATGCCACGAGGGAGCATTTCCACTGGGAGAGCCAAGATTTTTCAGAATCTAAAAAGAGGCTCGGGGATTTCCTTTTACTACCTCAACACAAGCCACTAGCCATCCCACCTGTGTTAGACATTGTAGATGATGGGTTTTCGGAGTCTAGCCTTACCCCTGACTCCTTACCTCCAGCTCCTGTTAAGCCTGACAGATGTTACAGGGTTCCTGACTCTCATAAATTCCTTTTTAAAAACCCTGCTGCAGACCCAGAAACTATTTCCCAGGGTCCCAAAGGAGTTGAGGCTTCTGCTGCAAAAAACCCTACCCCTTCAGATTCTAGGGCACTGGATAGATGGGGGAAAAAGGTTTACACATCTGCTACCTTGGCTATAAGGGCCTTAAATTGTCAGTTTCATATGCTCAAATATCAGCAACATGTCATGGCATTGCTTAAACGGAAAATGTTGTTAAAATCTGAATGTGCAGAAAACAAGGAAATGCAGGATTTATTGCATGCAGCTGAACAAGTTGGAAAGCATACTTTCCAATGTGGTTTTGATTCTTTAGAGGTCTCCTGCAGGGCCGCAGTTACAGGTTCTGTAATTAGGAGGCATGCTTGGTAAAAGGAACAAAATCTGCCTGATCATGTTAAAGTTAAATTATTAGATGCACCTTTACAGCAGGATACTTTGGTGTTAAGGCAGAAGAGGTGTTAAAGAAAGTGGAGGACAAAGCTAAATCTATGCAAACAATTTTTTTTACAAGTACAGCCACCTAGGTTTAGTAGACACTGGCCAACAAAGAATTGGTCCTTTCCTGTGTCAGACAGACCTCAAAGGGGCAGATCCAGACGCCCTAGAGGCAGATCCCAGGTGCAAGGCTCATACCGCTCAAAGCAATGGGGGGCTTCTATCTCCAAAGTTGGAGAAGACAAATCACTACAGGAAACCGTCCCAATGACTTCCCCCTGCCTGCACCAAGCTCTTATCTCCTGGCAGCACCCTTAGGGGGAAAAAATAACACTTCTTTCTCAAAATTGGCACATTATAACCCAGGACAAGTGGGTCCTAAATATCGTGTCACAAGGCTACAAGTTCCATTTCCATACCCTGCCAAAGGCAAACGGCTGGCCACATCTGCCAAAAAATCAATGGGCAGAGGCACAAAAACAAGTCTCATCCCTCATGGACATGGGGGCCATTCAACAAGTACCAGAGCAAGAGCAGGGACAAGTATTTTACTCAAGACTGTTCTTGGTACCCAGAAAGGACAAAGCCTGGAGGCCAATACTGGACCTATCTGTTTTGAACACATTCCTGGATATACCAAAATTCAAGATGTTGACTTTGCAGCAGCTTCTGCCCATGATGGCTAGTGACTTTAGACCTAAAAGAGGCATACCTGCATGTCCCAATCAGACAAATATGCAGAAGATACCTCGGATTCAAGGCTGGCTCAGTGCATTACCAATTCTCTGCACTGCCCTTTGGCTTATCTACTGCACCCAGGGTCTTCACAAAGTGCCTGGCACCAGTAATTGCGTTCTGCAGACAAAGGAATACAAATATATCCTTACTTGGACGACTGTCTAATTCAAGAAGAGAACAAGGACATTCTTCTACAGCATCTGGCATTTGTGAAAAGACTTCTAGCATGCCTAGGGTACACAGTCAACAAAAAAAAAATCAAAACTAGTACCCTCTCAAGAGATAATATTCCTAGGTGCAAGCTTAAATACAACTGCCCAGATGGCTCATCTCATGCCAGATAAACAAAGGCAACTGACTATCTATTTCAAAATATTGGCAACAAAGGCCCAGTTATCTGCAAGAAAAATTCTGCAGGCTTTGGGTTTCATGGCATCCTGCATCCTAATAATTCCATATGCAAGACTGCATATGAGGAAACTTCAATGGTACCTAAAAAGTGTTTGGACTCAACATTGCCACAGCCTGGAAACTATGATTACTCTCATTCCCTGCCTGCAACAGGAGTTTCGATGGTGGGCAAAGGCTTGCCACCAAAACAAGGGACAGCCATTCACATTACCCCCAGCCAGGTAGACACTAACAACAGATGCATCAGATTATGCCTGGGAGGCCCACATGGCAGGAAGATGCATTCAGGGCACATGGACCTCAAACCAGATGCATCTACATATCTATCAAAAAGAGATGCTAGCAGTGAAAAATGCCCGGACAGCCTTCAAGGACCTACTTCATCCAGGACAACTACTGATAGACAGACAACACCATGGTCATGTGGTATATAAACAAACAGGGGGGGGCACACATTCTTACCCCCTTTGCAGACTAGCCATGACTTTGCGGGACACAGCATTGACTTACCAAGTACATCTGCAGGCACAATTCCTGCCAGGAAGGAAAAATACTCTGACAGACGAACTAAGCAGAAACCTCATGGATCCCCACGAGTGGCACTTGAACCCACAAGTCTTCAGCATGGTAACAAGGAAATGGGGATGCCCAGACATAGATCTATTTGCCTCCCCTCACAACTACCAACTAAAAAGATTCTGCACAAGGATTCATCACAGACAAGCATGTAAATTGGACTCCCTATCCTTCAGCTGGAAAAAACTATCAGTATATGCATTTCCCCCTCTGCCTCTCCTCCCCAAGGTACTCCTAAAGGTCAGACAGGAGAAGCCAAAGATGATACTGATTGCCCCAGACTGGCCCCGCCAGCACTGGTATCCAATACTAAGGAACTTGTCTCAATGCCCAGCTTGGACCTTAAATACCTCATCTACTGTCCCAGTAAAACAGTCAGATCCTGCACAGCCAACTCAGAACTTTAAACCTGACAGCATGGCAAATAATGTAGTCCTACAAAACACACCTCTCAGTAAAGCTGTGATGGATGTCATTTTGGAAGCCAGAAGGCCTAGTATTAGAAAATCTTATGCTGGAAAATGGAAGAGATTCTGTACTTGGAACCAGGCACAAGGAACTGATACAGCTGTGCCAAATATTCCTCAGATTTTGCAATTCTTAACTGAGATACTGGACAAAGGCCTATCTTTTTCATCTATTAAAATTCATGCCTCTGCCATTTCGGCTGATTACAGTGTAGAGCCACCAATTTTTTCTCATCCCTTATTAAAGCAGTACCTCAGAGGAGTCAAAAATTTAAGACCTCCAAGGAGATCACCAGTGCCTGCATGGGACCTCAACTATGTCTTGGCAAAACTCACCCTGCCTCCTTTTGAGCCAGCTGCTACTGCTGATATAATGTTTTTAACTTTGAAAACAGCTCTGCTCCTAGCAATAACTTCTGCAAGACGAGTTTCAGAGCTACAGGCACACTTGGCTGTGGAACCTTTTATCATTTTTTATCCAGACAGGGTCTCTCTGAGGACAAACCCAACATTTATGCCTAAGGTGGTGTCCAGTGTGGCTCTCAACCAAACTATTCACCTGCCAACCTTTTATCCAAATCCACAGAACAAGGGGGAGAGAATTCTGCATTCTTTGGACGTACACAGACAGCTTAGATTCTACTTGGACAATATGCTGCAGGATCACAAGGAAAGGCTATCTCAAAGCAGACTATTTCAAAGTGGATAGGCCACTGCATTCGTTTGTGCTATGTACAGCATGGCAAGCCAGTACCTAAGGGCATTAGGCCACACTCAGCCAGAGCTGCAGCCACTTCAGCAGCCTTTCTCAGGGGAGTACCTACTAAGGACATTTTAGAGGCTTCTACTTGGAGTTCAGTGCACACCTTTGCAAAGCACTATCATCTGCCATTCTACTCTAAATCTAGGGCAGGCTTTGCCACTGCAGTTCTGCAGGGCCTCATAGCCGCTCCTAATGCTGTTTAGTTCCAGCCTCCCAACCTTAGCTTTGGACTCTACCCAAATGTAATGACGGCAACAGTGAAACATGAAGAACATAGTACAATTGTGTGCACTTACCATAAATGTAGATGTTTGAGTGTATTCACTGTTGCAGTCCAGGTTACCCACCCGCCATCCCCCTTTTCTTCTGGTGGAACCTATCTTTCCTTCTCTAATTTATACAACCTGTGTGGTGTATTTGCTTGTAGATGAAGGTAAATTTTATATACTGGTGCATGTAATTATACATATATAAATTTTGGCAACCCTTTTAGGGGGCACCTGACATCTGGGGCAAGAAAAACTAAAGAAAATGGTGTTGGGTGCTTCTTTTATACCCCTGACGACCTGACGTCAGGGAGGGGGCGACAGCGGCCGACGCAAGACCCAAGACTGTGGAATTCAGGCCGGCTGAGGGCAACCTGCCAGCAGGATTACCCAAATGTAATGACTGCAAAAGTGAATACACTCTAACATCTACGTTTATGGTAAGTGTACACAACTGTACTTTTTTTTTATGAATGAAAACGTATTGTATCTGTGAAGCGTTAATGTGCTTGGTGTGACTTTTTTTTTTTTGGCTGAATAAATATCCTTAACTGTTATCTGGGTGGTGTTCTTCGTGCCCCTTGGCACGTATATATACTTTTTCATAAGCCTCGATGCAGCTTACGCTTATTGCACAAATGTATGTTTCAGGTTTGAAGGCTCTTTAGTGGGGGGGGGACAGGAGACGTGGACTCTGGTATATAGACAAGTTATGATTTCTTGTGAAGAAAGTATGTTGCAAGAAAATGGTACTCAAGGCTGTAACAAGATATTCATTCTTGTGACATTTGTAAATCACAATTAAATATCCTTATAGTAAATTGTACCCAGTTTTTAAAAAGTGAGAGGTTCCATATTTTTCCTTTATGTGAGATGTCTGACTACAGTCTGTGTAGTTAATACTTTATCTGTAAAGAATTAATCATACAGAAAGAACTGCAATATGCTAATGGGTCTAACAAATGCCTTAAATAATGGAATTAGCAAGGCAGAGATATTTGGGGAAAATGAGAGGCAAATTATGAGGTTCACATTTTCTTGGACAGTCTCTGCACCTGTGCTCACCTATAGTCATGAGCTTCGGATGGTGACTGAAAGGATGAGATTATGCAGTCAGCAGAAGTGAAGCTCATTTTCTGGGTTAACACTTCATGATAAGGTGAGTAACCTGGCAGTCTAAGAGGATGTTGGAGTACGTCCAGTAATTTTCCTTACTAATTGGAGTCCATTGAGGTGAGTTATGAATATGAGCAATGAATGCCTGCTGTGGAATATACCTGGCCTGGTTCACTAGGAAGGGGCCCTGGGGCAGACCCAAGATGTAATGCAGGAATTGTATCTCTCATCATCCTCAGCGATGACTGAAGATCATACAAGATGATTTGGAAGAGTTGCTGGGAATGAGGAAGTTTTGTAGTGTACTCTGCTTAGTACTAATGTGACCCTCCTAAGGATGAGCAGTTTTGAAATTATGTGTACAGTCTGCTGTAATATGTAACACTTTTATGTAAGCTTCCATTATGTAGTGACTGAGTAGAGAGGTGATGCATCTTATTTATTTATTTATGTGCTGTCATTTTTTAAGTCAATACCTAGACTATCCATACAGATAAAAGCCAAAGCAATCTTCTTCCTAAAATCTGTGCATACACTGATTGCACGGTAATGCTACAGCTGAGTATTCATTAACTGAGCACATTAGTAAATTGAAATGCATAATAAGAATAAACTGTTTCTATCCACATTAGGTTAAAGTTATGAAAGCCCAAATTTCCTTGCACTTGTACTTACCATTTTTGCATTTTGTAGGCAAGCCAGCTGACGATGATGTGAAGATTGGAACTTTAAAACTGAAACCAAACACAAAAATCATGATGATGGGGACCAGAGAAGAAAGCCTGGTAATTTTGTGTGTGTGTGTGTGTGTGTGTGTGTGTGTGTGTGTGTGTGTGTGTGTGTGTGTGTGTGTGTGTGTGTGTATGTATGTATGTATGTATGTATATGTGTATATGTATGTATGTGTGTGTATATATATATATATATATATATATATATATATATATATATATATATATATATATATATATATATATATGTATGTATATAATGTGTGTGTGTGTGTGTGTGTGTGTGTGTGTATGTATGTAGTTCTGAAACTGCTGAAGCTATTTATAATAATAATGTCATTTTTTTTGTCCCTATTGTCACATGCATTTCGTGGCTTAACTGACTGTAGATTAGATTAAAACTGCATTGCAGTAAGTGCATTCCCAATATAATATTGAGTTGATGAGCTTCAGGTTTTTTATCCTGGTTTCACAGATGCTTTGAACAAAGTATTTCAGTGAGTGAAGGATTCTCACTTGTACAATGTTTGGCACATCAACAGTATGGCTGGTACCTTTTAAGAAATTTTACTTTATTTATATAATCTCTAACAGTTTACGTGAAGGGATCCTTTTTATATAAACACTTTTTTATTTAATTCTCACATAAGACATGGGTAAACATGCATAAGTACATTATACATCACATATATTTTCTTTGCTACTGTCATCAGTCCAACATCACAAAAAAATGCCGAATTCCTGCCTGCCCTTAAACCTCACTCTTCCACAACATTATTCTGCATATGTTTCCACAATTTCCATTTACTTCAATGTAATTTACTCCTCCTCTTTTCTAAAGATCCCTCTTCGGTTCTTCCATATCATTTTGTAATATTCAGTACCTCAAATACAGTTGGTGTAGACTCTGATTTCCAACAGAATTAAACTTAATAAGCCCTTACTATGTCTTGGCAATTCATATCCCTTATCCCAGCTCAAAAGAATAATTTCCTTACTTAACCATTTACTCAGCCAGTATTACTGATAGATGCTCTGTAGGGAATTTTTAAAATCTGCTAACTCGTTACACTCTGAAAACATATAATATATATATAATGTGTGTGTGTGTGTGTGTGTGTGTGTGTGTGTATGTATATATATGTATATGTATATGTGTATATATATATATATATATATATATATATATATATATATATATCTAAGCACCAAAAACTCTAGATCCAAAATTATGAACCTGTAGAGAAGAGCTTCAAGAAATGCAGTCAGTATGATCACAAAAATCCTGTCCTAAGACACCGTGATCTTTGCATGGTGTGCCTGGAGCCTGGTCATTTCAAGGTGGGCTGGTCTGTGTTTAAGGCCTTTGGGCCACATTCCTTGGCTGAAAAAAAAACTGATTTTACAGGTGGGGTTTCCTGCTGAATTGCTTGAGGAAAAAGACAAAAGGGAAAAGGAGGAGAAATGGAGAGAGAACAAAAGAAAAATCGGCGTAACTGGGTGCCAGTCTTGCATCAAAGATACCCAAGCAGGATACTCAACTTCCACTGGCATTACTGACACCTGTGTTCTGCATCCCCAGTGCCAGGAACTTCCCATAGAAATCAAATAGTTATTCCACGCCATTCATTGATCACTCTCAGTAGGTATTTTTCTTATTTTATTTATTTATTTATTTTAACAAGATTATCTTTCTGCTGTTTGTCTACATCCTCCCCTTTGTCTACCAGCTCTTTCCTGCGTGCATCAGAATTGGATTTAGGGTCACATGATGAGGGCATTTTCGAAGGCTTAGATTAAGAGGAGAGTCACGCCATTCCCCTTTTGTATCTACTGTGGATCAGGTTGTTCTACAGTCTCCTCTCTTCTTTCTCTGGTTCCAGTAGTTTTGGAGTGAATATTATGCCTGGAGCATGCTGGTTTGGTACTTCTCAGCCAATATCAAGGTATTGACAAATTTGTATCCATCTTATTTGACAGAGACCTTGAGCACCCATGGAGTCTACGTTGACTGGCCTACGATTGATTTTTGGTACCATCCTTGGCACTGACCCACTTGGGACAGTAGTCTTTTAGCATTCACGGTGGTGTCTCTGGTCTCCATCTCAGAACCATTCAGGTGGCAGGGTTTCATCCTCTGTGCCAGTTATATCCCGTTCATTGACCCACATGTGGCAGTTTTCTGTGCGAGTGTTTGGCATGTATGGTAGTGTCTCTTATGTCAGATGAACAGCCATCTGAGCATTGGTGCTTTGCCCTATGCGCCATTTCCATCCACTTTGGTGGGTGCAGATAAAGCACCAGTTTGGAGGTCCCAGTGCCACCCACATTCTGGACTGGCATTCAGGAGGATGGTGGCTTCCTCTTCGAGAAAGGTCACAGAACTCCTGTTGACACTGGATGCAGCTTCTGGCATCCTTCAGTCAGATCTTTTGCCTTCTTCTCATTCTTCCGTAGGCAGAACAACATGAAAAGAATCAGAGAGCCTCCCAAAGCTTAAGCAGAGTCCTCTGAAGATTCGGAGAACTTCCCTTCAGATCTTCCCAGGAAAAGATGATGTAAAAGGAGACACTTAGACTGACTTTCATGCTGAGTCTCTTGCCTCAGATGCTCATTTGGATGATTTGAGGGTTCCCCCTTCACTCCCTTCCAGAAGATGCCAATTTCAATGAAGTCCTCCAATTGATGTGCAAGAGGGGATCTTTTGACCCACCAACCTGTCTTCTCAGTATGACGAAGTGTTTTATGTTAGGCTTTTGGACTGCTTCCTGTTCTTCCTGGATGGTATTTTCTGCCATCTGTCAGGAGGGCATAGCAGAACCTGACTCCAGAGGCTATCCCCAGGAACCCTGATAAGGTACTTTGCCTTCTTGAGTTTAGGCGGTATTGCAGCAAAGGCCTTCTGGTGGACTCCTGCATTGAAGGAACAGCTACCAAGAGAGAGAGCTGTTAGAAGAGATATAGTGGCTGTTCATCTGACAAATAAGAAATCTTGCACAGTGGACAAGATGGAGGAGCATTCTTAAACCTCGGGCACATTTTCCCCAAGTGTGTTAAATTACCCATATGAACTATTTCCAAACAAACTTAGAGCAGGTTTTTGATTCGTTGAGAAATCTGGCCTCTTCCTATTCCACGAAACAGCTCGAGACCCATGTGTCCATGATGTTGGAATAATTCTGAGCTCTCTCTACATTATAGCCAAGAGAGCAGTGAGAACAGCAGCTGCTGGTATAGCCATGAGACGTTCTACTTTGTTATACCTTTGTGACTTTGCACATAACTTCAAAGCATCCTTCACCAATGCCTCTTATTATGAATCCTCCTTTTTTGAACCCAAGCTTAAACAAAAATTGTGTAAGGGTAAGCAGGAGGAAAAGGTGTTGCCCTGGCCTAGGTGTATGTTTTGAGACCTCTCAAAGATCCTACAACAGGAATTGGAAGGTGTCCATATCACTGTAGTTTAGGAATCCCAGTGTCAGTCTTTTAATGGATGCTGCCTCTTAGGCAGAGGGTGTCTGCAAAACCTGGCATTCAGAGGTTCCATCGTAGGCAAATGGCCCCAGTGTCCCTGAAGGCTTACCTGGCTGCTCCCTTCCTGGAGGCTATCTGTCTAGTCGGCTGCATTGTTGGTCATCATACATAACATGTGGATGAGGAGACTAGTATCCAGAGGCTATACAGTACCCTTTTCTTAAACCGTCTCTGCCACTCTCAGTTGTCCCACCCTGCAAATGTAGAGCAGCAAATAGAGAGGGAGACTGCTATATTCTTGTGGGAGAAGAAAAAACAGCCAAAAGATCCTGTGAACCCAGAGAAGGTCTGGGATCTATTCAACATTTTTTGGGGTCCCTAGAAAGATAAGGACCTCTGATCAATCATGGCTCTCAAAGGCCTAAATCAACAAAGATACCATTCAGAGTGTTCATTCTGCAAGGCATATAGCCCTTCTTAAAGGCAAATTAATTGATGCACTTAGTAGACCTCCAGTGTGTTTGCCTCCAATGCATTTAGCAGATTCCTTCACTTCAGGCAGAGAGACAGTCATTGTTACTAGAGAGTCCTGCCCTACAGTCTCACCACAGCCACACTTCCCCTGGGTGTTCAGATGCATGGTGGTAGTTGGCAGCCTGTCTCTGACTGAAAGGAATCTGCATTTTCCTGTACTTGTATGCTTTGCTTCTAGCCTCTACATGGATGAAATCCTTTGATCCCAGAGACTCCTTAGTGCAGTTCTGCCTCTTCTTTGGTATTTCTGCCAAATCATGAAAAGTCTATGCTACAGGTCACTTGATCAGTAGTGTTTGTAGGCTGTCATCTGGACACTACCATGTACATATTGGGACTACTCATAACAGGCTTAGAACTTTTTAAGAATAACGCTCTCCTGTTAACTCGGTAACCTCCAACCTCCCTAGTTCTGAAGGTCTGAGTTTAATGGCTTCTGCAGTATTCGCTTATTGGAGAGTATGCAGGACCATGAGAGTTCTTTAGTAGGAATTAAGCATATAGTCGTCCTGACTTTGATTTCTTGAATGCTGTAATTCATGTAGCACATTTGCTGGTATCTGTACTGGTGTCTGGACCATCCAGTCGTTTCATGGGAGACCA
>NC_056733.1:1568759274-1568779274 GCF_019279795.1 Protopterus annectens | reverse complement strand
CTCCTGTTTTGGATGTAGTGGAAGATGTTTTTACAGAAGCCTCTCTTAATCCTGATTCTTTGCCTCCTGCTCCTGTTAAGCCGGATAGGTATTACAGGGTGCCTGAAGCTCATAAGTATCTTTTTAAGAGTCCTAGGGCAGACCCAGAAACTGTTAGCCAGGGGCCTAAGGGCGTTAAGGCTTCTGTTGTTAAGAATCCGGTTCCTGCAGACAAAGAGGCTAGGGCCTTGGATAGATGGGGAAAGAAAGTCTATACTTCTTCCACTCTTGCTATGAGGGCTCTGAATTGCCAGTTTCACATGTTGAAATACCAAAATTATCTCCTTTCACAATTGAAGTCTAAGGTTGATGCTCTGGCAGTAGGTATTGATTGTAAGGAGTTGCAAGATTTAGTGCATGTTTCTGAACAGGTGGGTAAGCATTCTTTGCAATGTGGTTTTGATGCTGTACAGGCCTCGTCTAGGGTGGCTGCCACTGGGTCAGTTCTTTGCAGGCACGCCTGGCTGAGGGATCAGAATTTGTCTGAACATGTTAAAACAAGGATTTTAGATGCTCCTTTACAATCTGACGTGTTGTTTGGTCCTCCTGTTGAGACAGTTTTAAAGAAAATGGAAGACAAGGCTAAGTCTATGCAGACTGTTAAAGATTTTTTGCAGGTCCAGCCTCCAAAGTTTAGTAGAAATTGGCCTACTAAAGGGTGGACGTATCCTTCTTATGATTCACAGTCTAGGGGTAGATCTAGGCGTGGTAAGGGCAGAGCCCAGGGCTCTTTCAGGCCTAGAACAGGAGTTCTCCTGCACAGGCTTCGGTGAGGGCAGGGGTCAGTCCTTTCGTAAGCAGACCCAATGACCTACCTTTTCAGCTGCCAGACCCTGCTCGTCTGGCAGCACCTTTGGGAGGAAGGTTGGCACTTTTCAAAGAAAATTGGAGTTTAATTACCCAGGACAGATGGGTATTGGATATCATACACCACGGCTACAGGTTTTATTTCCATACCTTGCCTCCTTTCAAAGGCATGCCAGACGTTCCTCCTCAACAAAGAATAGAGGCTCACAAACAGGTTTCTCTGTTGCTCCGCCTAGGGGCCATACAGCCGGTCCCTCTGCCAGAAGTGGGCCTAGGATTTTATTCTCGCCTGTTCCTAGTACCAAAGAAGGGGAACACGTGGAGACCAATTTTGGATTTATCTATCCTCAACACTTATCTGGACATTCCCAAGTTCAAAATGTTGACGTTGCAGCAGCTTTTACCTCTGCTGGGCAAGGATCATTGGATGGTAACTTTGGATCTCAAGGAGGCTTACCTTCATGTTCCTATCAGACTAAGTTGCAGAAAGTATCTGCGTTTTCGAGCTGGGAATTCTCACTATCAGTTCTCTGCATTGCCCTTTGGCTTATCTACTGCGCCCAGAGTGTTCACGAAAGTTCTGGCTCCAGTGATAGCTTTCTTCAGACTAAAAGGAATACAGATCTATCCTTATTTGGACGACTGCCTAATTCTGGCTCAAGGAAGAGAAGAGCTCCTTCATCATTTGGAATATGTGATAGCAGTGCTAAGATGCCTAGGGTATTCTGTGAACGAAATAAAGTCCAGTCTAGTACCCTCTCAAGACATGTGCTTTCTGGGTGTGAGACTGGATACAGCATCCCAGATGGCCTTTTTAACCCTGGACAAACAAAAGAGTCTATCCCTTTACTTCCATCAACTATCTCATCAGTCCGGGCTGACTGCAAGGACAGTCCTTCAAGCCTTAGGGTTCATGGCATCTTGTATTCTGGTGCTTCCCAATGCCAAACTGCATATGAGGAAGCTACAGTGGTATCTCAAAAATGTATGGACACAGCACTGCCAGGATCTGGACACTGTCATTCAAATAATACCTTGCATTCAAAAGGAATTTTTGTGGTGGGCTCAGGAATGTCACCTAAACAAGGGACTCTCTGTGACCCGGCCAGAGGCGAGTCAGATTTTAATGACAGATGCCTCAGACAAAGCTTGGGGAGCTCATCTCAATGGAAAGTGGATACAAAACAAGTGGCCTGTCAGACTACAACATCTACATATCAACATGAAGGAGATGTTAGCAGTCCAGTTTGCATTAATTGCTTTCAAGGATTTACTTCTTCCAGGGCAGGTGTTGATTCTAACAGACAACACAACTGTCATGTGGTACATCAACAAGCAAGGGGGAACGCATTCTTATCCTCTATGCAGGCAAGCAATGATTTTGTGGGAGACTGCTCTCAGTTTACAGCTCAATCTTCAGGCAAGGTTTCTGCCAGGAGCACAGAACTCCTTAGCAGATGTGTTGAGCAGACGAATTATGGATCCCCACGAGTGGAAATTGGATCCTCATGTATTTCAGAAATTGACAGTGTCATGGGGAACTCCAGACATAGATCTGTTCGCTTCTCCACTAAACCATCAGCTGCCAAAGTTTTGCACAAAAGGTTTCATCCCACAGCTTGGAGAGTGGATGCTCTTTCTTTCAATTGGAACAATCTTCATGTGTATGCCTTTCCACCTCTGCCTCTCCTCCCAAAGGTACTTCTGAAAGTCAGACAGGACAAGCCAAGGATGATCTTAATAGCTCCGGATTGGCCTCGGCAACACTGGTACCCATTACTGAGAAGTCTGGCACGGAAGCCTCCATGGCCTTTGCCTTGATTCCACACCTGTTGTCGCAGGAGGACAGCCATTTGCTAAATGTCAAGCTTCACTCTCTGCACCTAACAGCCTGGCATATTCTGTTTTGAGCCATAGTGGGCCTCCACTTCCTCAGCAAGTTTTGAATGTTATTTTGGAAGCTAGGAGGCCTAGTACAAGGAAAGTGTACGCAGACAAATGGAAGAGATTTTTGTTTTGGAGTGCAGCAAAAGGTTTTGATGTTTCTGAGCCTAATTTGTGCGTGGCTCTTCAATGTCTTACTGAGTTACTAGACAAAGGTTTGTCTTTCTCTTCTATTAAAGTTCATGCTGCAGCAATTTCAGCTCACTATGATTGCAACCCACCATTGTTTTCTCATCCTTTGTTCAAGCAATTTCTTAGAGGGGCAAAGAATATAAGACCCCCACGAAGAGCTCCTACTCCTGCTTGGGATCTCAATTTTGTGTTGGAGAAACTCACTCTACAACCTTTTGAGCCTGCAGCTACTGCTGAGTTGAAATATTTATCATGGAAGACTGCTTTTTTGTTGGCCATTACCTCTGCAAGAAGGGTTTCTGAATTACAGGCCCTTATGGCAGTTGAGCCTTTCTTAATTTTCCATAAGGATAGGGTATCATTACGTACTAATCCTTCCTTTATGCCTAAGGTGGTTTCTAGTGTGGCTTTAAACCAAACTATTCATTTGCTTACTTTTTATGCAAATCCCCAAAATAAGGGGGAAAAGATTTTGCACACTTTAGATGTCCACAGGCAGTTGCGTTATTATTTGGACAGAACTAAAGGGTTCAGGCAGTCTCAGCAGTTGTTTGTTTCTTTTGCTTTGAGTTCTCAGGGCAAGCCTGTATCAAAACAAACTATTTCTAAGTGGATTGGGTTTTGCATTGCTTTCTGTTATTCCCATCATGGCAAGGAGATTCCAGCTGGGATTAGGCCTCATTCCACTAGGGCTACTGCCACTTCAACAGCTTTTTGAGGGAGTGGCAACCAAGGATATTTTGGAGGCAGCTACTTGGAGTTCTGTGCATACTTTCTCTAGGCATTATCACCTGCCACTTTACTCTAAGTCCAGGGCTGGTTTTGCCACTGCTGTTTTGCAGGGCATTTTGGCAGCTCCTGCTTCCTTGTAGCTAGCCATCCTCCCTTACCTCTGCTTTGGGATTCTACCCAAGTGTAAGGACTGCAGCAATGTGAGATGAAGAACATAGTACAGTTTTGTACCTACCATAAATGTAGATGTTCGAAGATCCACATTGCTGCAGTCCAATTTACCCTCCCTCCTTCCCCTCTGTAGTTAGAGGTGGTTGTGTGGGTTGGGTTGTACATTTTGTGTATATTGTATATATTGTACATATAGTTAGTGCAAGGGTGGTTGATTGGTTGTTTGCTGTCTTTTGGTTTTGACCTTTATTTTTAGGGTCTTCTGACATCTGGGGCAAGAAAAGACTGAGGATATGACGTCGGTCATGCGCATTTGTACCCTGACGTCCTGACGTCAGACAAATGCGCCCTGACCGACGTCAGCCTTATACTTTGATATTCGGGCCGACCGAGGACAGCGGACTACCCAAGTGTAAGGACTGCAGCAATGTGGATCTTCGAACATCTACATTTATGGTAGGTACAAAACTGTACTTTTTGTTACTGTACCATAAAAAGTTCAACATTGGTGTATTAAATTGATGTATACATTCTTTAGAAAGAGAAAGAGAAATGGCTTGTATAAGGCATAATTGTTTTGGAAAATTTTTTATTAAGAAAAACCTGTTTCATCTATCCATAAGATGTTTAATTTTTATTATTATTATTATTATTATTGTTGTTCGACATTTGTTGACGAGTTAGTCCAGCTGAGCCGAAGCCCTTTTTTCTGTGGAGACTTAAGGAGAAACGTTGCACAAATACATATATATTACAGTACATAACTACTAAAACACATAACTAATAAACAAATAAAAGATTAACAATTTAAGGAAAACTGTACAGATTAGAGATATGACATTTGTTAATAGATTCTAAGAATCAGAGATGAGAGTTTATTTAAAATATTAGTATAATTAATATTTCATTAATGTTGTTTGATAATCTCTAGATACTTAATTGTATTATCTAGAACTATATATTTGGAAAATTTCGTATTCAAGTTTTGCTTATTAAATTTTTTTAAGTAATATATGTTAGTTTTATTATTAAATTTAAGGCTAGAAATATTTTGGAGAAGTCAGTTATCTCAAATAAAACCTACAACAAGCTGCCATAATCATTCAAAGTTAATAAAATATCATCTGCAAACGGTTGAATTTTAGAATTTGAATGATTACTAAATTGTATTCCTTTGTTCACATTTGATCTAATACAATTTGCAAATGATTCTGTGGCTAGGGCAAATAATGATGGTGACAATGGACATCCTTGCTTAGTATCTTTAGTAACTGTCATTGGCCTAGAAGTATACAATCCAGTATTTATACAAGCTTAGAATTTTCAAATAATCTAATTAGTTGTATGGAATGTGAAAAAGCCACATTTCCCAACAGCAAATAATCTCAATACTGAATCAAAAGCACTATGTAATGTCTACACTTAATAGAGTCAAATCTCCTTTTGTAATATTGATAGTTAATTATTGTAAGTACTCTTTTAATATTATCATATGAATTTCTGTTCAGTATGAAACCAGTTTGATCAGTTTGCAAAGGTAGAAATGGTTAAATTCTATTAGCATGTATTGCCATAACATTCTTGTAATAAACATTTAATAGGGATACTAATTTGTAAGATGAGCGGTGGTGGTTCTGCGATAGCGTTGTCACCTCACAGTAAGACGTTGTCCTGTTCGATTCTCAGGTAAGAGCATCTTCTGTGTGGAGACATGCGTGAATGGGCGTACCTTCGTTGAAGGTTGTGCTTTAGAGCCGGCAACTCGGTACGTAAAAATCTACTGCCAATCATTAGCGGACCAGAGTTCCGCTGTGGCGACCCCTAACCGGGAAAAGCCGAAAGACACAACAACAACTAATCTGTAAGATGAACATTCTTTTCCATTGTTATCTGATTTTGAAATTGGAGAAACTAATGTACGTGTCCATGATGGGGTATATTTTTAGCTTCTTTAGCTAATGTAAACACTTCTTATAATATTGCCAGAGCTTCCTCAGGTAGTAGTTTATAGATCTGGGAATAATACTGTCAATCCCAGGAGCTTTGTTTAATTTTATTTAATTTTAGATTTAAATTCAGACATTCCGATTGGCTTATCTGTTAATTTCATTTGATCTTCTATTAGTTTATTTTTTATATGTTTCATAAAAAAGATTTTATTATCTTTTTCTTCTTTCGGCTTTTTCCAGTTAGGGGTCGCCACAGCGGATCATCTGTCCTCTCATGATTGGCAGTGGAGTTTACAGTATTGAGTTGCCAGCCCGGTGCCCAACCTTCCACAGACACAGACACAGACACACAATTTAGAATGTCCAATCCACCTACAGCATGTCTTTGGGAGGAAACCGGAGCTCCCGGAAGAAATCCACTCGACCACAGGGAGGACATGCAGACTCCACACAGAAGGCACCCCAGCCGAGGATCGAACCGGAGACCCTCTTGCTCTGAGGCGGCAACACTAACCGCTGCACCACCGTGGCCGCCCAAAAAAAGATTTTATTATATTTTATTATTATATTTTGTGATTGTATTACTGGGTTGTAAAAATGAATTGAATTAAACTACATTTAAAATGCCTTCTAAATCTGACACCTTTTTCTAGTTCCATGAATATAAACTTTTATTTGATTAGATTTAATAATCTTCTCTGTTTTGTTTGCTAATCTACATTGAGTTTTAGGATTTGTAGAATAACTCATTTTAATCTCCTCTAAGTTAATCATAGCTATATGATGTTATGTCTCTATTTCATCAGGTTCTTTTGCTAAATTTTTATTACCTTTTCGAATATCCGATTTGTTTGTCTACTTTAATTTGTAGGTCTTATAATTCTTTATTCCATTGTTTTCGTATTAATATACCAAGATAGAATTTTACCATATAGGTATGATTTTAAAGAACCCGACAGATATATCTCAGATAAATCTTCAATTAGATTTACATTTATAAAGGATTGAATTTCTTTCGTTATAAAAGTCTTTAAGGTTAGTTACAAATTATTAGAATTCTACTAATAAAGGTACTTTTTGGCTTTCATTTTCTTTTCAAATGTAATTGCATTATGATCAGATATGGACATGTGACATTTTAGACTTTATTTAACTTCCCTAGTATATCACTTGAAGTTTATACTCTGTCAATCCCAGATTGAGTACCATGTTAATGTGAAAAGTTTGTTAAAAAAATAATGAATTTGCCTCTGAACATTCATTTATGTCCTTAACATTTCTATGAAGTCTATTAATGCTTTAGATGATTCTGGCTTCCTATGCTTATTTATTGTGTTAGTATTGTAGTCGTTAAAAATAGAATTAAAGTCACCATCTAAAATTATACTTCCTTTAGAATGTTGTATAATCTCATTAAACTGTTTTACCACTTTAACTCCTAATCCAGGAATCCAATAAAGATTAGAGTTTATATTCTCCCGTTTAATTCCAAAGATACTAGACAAAACACCCCACATTTATCATTGTATATATTTATGATTGTAAGCATTAGTCCAGAGTTTTTCCATAAAATTGCAACACACCTTTTCTACAGCATGAACTAACAAGTACTGTATAGATATTTGTAGAAGTCTATTAATGTCTTCTTGTAATGCGTCTCTTGTAAGTATTCATCTTGGGCATTAAACATTTTTAAATATTTGTGTAAACTCTCCATTTTACAGCTGTTGTTCAAACCATTAACATTGATAGAAATACTCTTCATATACAGTGGAAATATAGCCATATGATCTTGACAGTATAAGGACAAAAGATATGACTGAAAGCGATTGTATATGTTTATGATTCAAGCTGAGGTTATTCTTTTTTGTAGACGCCAAATTATAAGTAGTTGAACATTGAAATATTAAACAGTTAAAAGGTAAACCACACAATCCTTGGGGTTTAAGACCCCACATATGAGTAGCATCTCTAAGCGTTCCCTCTCAATTCTCCATCTAAAACTAATCCCCTCTCTAACTACTGAGAATCTTGTACAAAAGGTTATTAAACAAATATTAACTGAGTTATATATACTTTTTATTATTGTATATTTGTTATAAGAATATGATAATGAAAAATAATTTTACAAAATATTGATATTCTTCGTGTTTCACTGTTGCAGTCATCACATTTGGGTTATCCGTTTGCAGTAGCCCTCAGTCGGCCTGATTATCAAAGTCTTGGGTCCTGCATTGGTTGCTGTCTTATCTTCCATGACATCAGGTAGTCAGGGGTATAAAGCATGCAGCCGACACCATTACACCAGTCTTTCTTGCCATGCAGTGCCCAAAGCAGAAGCAGTTCACAAGTGCCGGTCGGCCGACTCCTGAAATTTTCGTTTTCGAGTTTCAGAACTGAAGTCTTCAAAAAAGCTATGTACCCCATTGGGGAAACTTTTTCTTGCTCTAAACCGATGTCAGTAAAAGTCAGTAATTGTATTTCTTGTGGAAAGCAAATACCTCACAAAGATTTTCATTCGTACTGTATTCCTTTCCTTGTCCCTGACCACGACGTACCTCGATGTCGGTTTTTTGCCTTATTTAAGCAACAAACTATTCATAGTCAGTATATTTACGCTTCTAAATATTTTGGTACTCAGTTCAATTATCCAGATATTTCTTCGGTAAGCCATCCGGCTACCGACATTCCGAAAAAACGCAAAGATAAAGACAGAGACAGGCCACCTAGGTACAAAGCTGCCGACGATGCTTCTCCTAAGCCAGTCGCCAGTTCGCCGGTACTCAGTGAGGCACTTTCGCAGCCCCTGATACCTGCTACTTCAGATTCGCAGGCCTCTACTGAGACCAATTCGGAGTCCGGTATGCCGCGAGATGCTTCATATGTGGAACCTGCGGATGTCTCTACCTTGGATGGGTCTGGAGCCGCTGTGCAGGCACCAGCTTCTGAGGGTGTATTCAGGCCTACTGACTTGCATATTAAACCGATGCCATATTCTTCAAGGCCTAAAACTCTATGCCTAGAAAACCGATGCCCAGACCGCATGATCAGGCTTCTATGCCTAAAAAACAGATAAGAATGGCTGAAGACCTTATTACTTTAATCGGGGGAAGCCAACCTTCCCCCTCTAAGAGACCTAGGACTGAATTTGCTTATGATACTTCTGACCAGGATTCTGAAATTTCTGTTTCCTCTGATGACCAGGATTTACCCTTATCTACCTATGAGGATTTTGATGCAGAGGACTCTATTCCCTCTGCCCCCCCCAGGATTACTCTTTTGATGAAATCCTGCATACTCTTAGGGAGCATGTTTGCTGGGAAAGCCAGGATTACTCCGATTCTAAAAAGAGGCTTAGGGATTTATTACTCCTGCCCCAGCACAGGCCTTTAGCTGTCCCTCCTTTGCTAGACATTGTTGATTATGCCTTTTCTGAATCTAGCTTGGCCCCTTACTCTTTACCTCCTGCTCCCAGAAAGCCTGATGGATATTACAGGGTTTCTGACTCTCACAAGTTCCTTTTTAAAAATCCTACTGCGGATCATGAGACCATTTCACAGAGACCCAAGGGCATTAAGGCTACTACTGCCAAATATCCTACCCCCTCTGATAAGAGACTCCAGGGCGTTGGATAGATGGGGTAAGAAAATATACACTTCTGCAACTTTGGCCATTAGGGCATTAAACTGCCAGTTTCATATGTTGAAGTATCAGCAGCATGTTATTGGATTGCTTAAACAGAAAATGATGTTGATTCCTGATTGTGCTGAAAATAAGGATTTACAGGATTTAATGCATTCTGCTGAACAGGTTGGAAAGCCTACTTTCCAATGTGGTTTTGATTCACTTAGAGGCACCTTGCAGGGCTGCTGTCACTGGGTCTGTACTTAAAAGGCATGCTTGGCTTAAGGAGCAATCTTTGCCAGATCATGTTCAAGTTAAATTGCTGGATGCTCCCTTAAATCAGGACCACCTGTTTGGCAACAAAGCAGAAGTAGTTCTTAAACAGATGGAGGAAAAAAGCTAAATCTATGCAAACTGTTATTTCCTACAGGTGCAGCTTCCAAGATTTAGTAGGCATTGGCCGTCTAAGAATTGGTCTTTTCCTGCCTCTTCCAGGCCTTCTCTTTCCAAACCCAGAACCAGCAGAACACCCAGGCTTCAGTCCCAGGGTACGCACAGGGCTAAGCAGTGGGGGGGGCTCCCACTTCCAAATCAGGGAGTAGTAAGACTCCCCCCTATGGTAAACCGTCTCAATGACTTTGCTTTAAAACTTCCAAGCACTTCTCAACTGACTGCTCCTTTAGGGGGAAAGATTGCTCTGCAAGCAAAAAACTGGGAACTCATTACCCAGGACAAATGGGTTTTAAATATAGTTTCCCAAGGATACAGATTTCAATTCTACACGTTACCAACCCCAAACGGTTGGCCAGATCTACCTCCAAATCAGTGGGCAGAGGCTCAAAAGCAAGTACTCTCTCTCTTAAGCATAAAGGCTATTCAGACGGTACCAGAAGAGGAAAAGGGACAAGGTTTCTACTCAAGACTTTTCCTGGTACCCAGAAAAGACAACTCATGGCATCCTATCCTGGACCACACCTTTTTGGTGATTCCAAAATTCAAGATGCTAACTCTTCACCAGTTACTTCCTATGCTAGGCAAAGATGCCTGGTTGGCAACACTGGATTTAAAGGAAGCCTACCTGCACATCCCAATCAGGGAATCTTGCAGAAGATTCCTATGCTTCATAGCAGGCCGATGTTCTTTGTGTTTCACTGTTGCAGTCATTACATTTGAGTAATCTGCTGGCAGGTTGCCCTCAGTCGGCCTGATTAACAAAGTCTTGCTTGGGTCCTGCGTCGGTTGCTGTCCCTTCTTCCATGACGTCAGGTCGTCGGGGGTATAAAACATGTAGCCAACACCATTACATCAGTCTTTCTTGCGGCACGGTGCCCGAAGCAGAAGCGGTTCGGAAGTGCCGGTTAGCCGACTCCTGAAGTTTTCATTTTCGAGTTTCAGAACCGAAGTCTTCAACTAAAAGCTAAGTACCCCGTTGGGGAAACTTTTTCTTGCTCCTTACCGATGTCAGTAAAAGTTAATAATTGCATTACTTGTTGGAAGCAAATTACCTCATAAGGATTTTCATTTGTACTGTATTCCTTGCCTAGGCCCTGACCACAACGTGCCTTGCTGTCAGTTTTGTGGTAAATTTAATCGACGCACGATTAAACGTCTATATTTTTGCATCTAAATATTTTTGCTCTAGATTTAACTATCCTGAAATGTCGTCTGTTAGCAATCCGACTACCGGAATACCTAAAAAACGCAAAGAAAAAGACAGGGATAGACTGTCAAGGTCCAAAACCGATGAAGCTTCTCCTAAGCCAGTCGCCAGTTCACCGGTACTCAGTGAGGCGATTTCGCAGCCCCTGATACCCGCTACTTCTGATTCGCAGGCCTCTACTGAGACCCATTTGGAGTCCAATATGCCGCCAGATGCTTCAATTATGGAACCCGCGGATGTCTCTACCTTAGATGGGTCCAGAGCCGCTGTGCAGGCACCGGCTTCTGAGGGTGTTTTCAAGCCTACAGATTTGTATATTAGACAGACACCATCTTCAAAACTGAGGCCAAAATCTAAATCTATGTCTAAAAAAATGATGCCTGGGCCACATGTGCAGGCCCCTATGCCTAAAAGGCAAATGATCAAAATGGCTGAAGATTTAATTACTCTGATCAGGGGTAGCCAGCCCCCTCCTAAGAGGCCTAGGCAAGACATTGGTTATGAATCTTCTGAACAGGATTCTACTCTTCTGATGAACAGGATTTGTCTGTTCCTACTTATGAGGACTCTGATGCAGAGGATTCCATTCCTTCTGCCTCTCCCCCTGAGGAGTTTTCCTTTGGGGAAACTTTATATGCCTTGAGGGAACATTTTTCACTGGGAAAGTCAGGATTTCTCCGAATCTAAAAAGAGACTTGGGGATTTTCTTCTACTTCCTCAGCATAGGCCTTAGGCTATACCTCCTGTTCTAGACATTATTGATTATGTTTTTTCAGAATCTAGACTCCTGATTCTCTGCCTCCAGCTCCTTGTAAGCCAGACCGATAATACAGGGTTCCTGACGTCCATAAATTCCTTTTCATAAACCCTATTGCTGATCCTAAAACCATTTCTCAGGGTCCCCAGGGGATTAAGGCCTCTACAGCCAAAAATCCTACCCCTTCTGATAGAGATTCCAGGGCACTGGATAGATGTGGTAAGAAGGTTTACACGTCTGCAACCTTGGCAATCGGGGCTTTAAATTGTCAATTTCATATGCTTAAATATCAACAGCATATCATGGGACTACTTAAACAGAAAATTATGTTAATCTCTGACTGTGTGGAAAATAAAGAATTGCAGCATTTATTGCATTTGGCTGAACAAATTGGAAAAAATACTTTGCAATGTGGTTTTGATTCCTTGGAGGCCTCTTGCAGGGCTGCTGTAACTGGATCTGTGCTAAGAAGGCATGCTCGGCTCAAAGAGCAAACTCTGCCTGACCATGTTAAAGCAAAATTGTTGGATGCTCCTTTACAACAGGACCGTCTCTTTGGTAATAAGGCTGAAGAAATGTTATAAAAGAAGGAAGATAAAGCTAAATCTATGCAAACTGTGAAGGATTTCTTACAAGTGCAACCTCCAAGATTTAGTAGGCACTGTCCTACTAAAACCTGGTCCCTTCCAGTCCCCTCGAGAGCCGCTCAAGTCAAATCAAGACATTTCACTCGCAAGGAACTTTTAGAACAAAACAACGGAGTGCCTCCACCTCCAAATCTGGGACCAACAAGGCACCTCCCTATGGTAAGCAGTCTCAGTGACATCCCTCTACAGTCACCAAGCACTTACAACTTAGCCTCCCCTTTGGGGGGAAAACTAGCACTTCATGCACGAAACTGGCAACTTATTACCCATGACAAATGGGTTTTAAATCTAGTATCCTAGGGATACAGATTTCACTTCTACACGTTGCCAATCCCAAACGGATGGCCAGATCTGCCCCCGAATCAGTAGGCAGAGGCCCAGAAACAAGTTTTGTCTCTCATGAACATGGGGATTATTCAACCAGTACCAGAAGAGGAAAAGGAACAAGGTTTCCATTCCAGACATTTCCTGGTACCCAGAAAAGACAAATCATGGTGTCCATTTCTGGACTTACCTACTCTAAACACATTTCTGGACATTCCAAAATTCAACATGCTTACTCTTCAACAGTTACTACCTATGCTAGGCAAAGATGCCTGGTTGGTAACTCTAGATGTAAAAGAGGCTTACCTGCATATCCCAATCAGGGAATCTTGCGGAAGATCCTTCCGCTTCAAAGCAGGCTACTTGCATTACCAGTTCTCTACACTGCCCTTTGACTTGTCTGCTGCACCTAGGGTCTTCACAAACTGCCTGGAACCAGTAATTGCATTTTGCAGGCAAAGAAATATTCAAATATATCCATACCTGGACGATTGTCTAATTCAGGCAGAAAACAAGGACATTCTTCTAAAGCATCTGGCATTTGTAAAAATGGTTCTAACTTGTCTAGGGTACACCATAAACGAAAAGAAATCACAACTGGTACCCTCTCACAAAATTACATTCCTGGGTGCAAGCTTGAATACAATTTCCAGATGACTTACCTTACGCCAGAAAAGCAAATTCAATTGATGTCTTACTTCAGACAGGTGGCCACAAAAACCCTGCTATCTGCAAGACAAATTATGCAGGCCCTTGGGTTCATGGCCTCCTGCATTCTTCTAATTCCATATGCAAGACTGCATATGAGGAAACTTCAGTGGTACTTGAAAAGTTTATGGAGTCAACATTGTCACAGCCTGGAAACAATGAGTCCTATTATACCTTGCCTTCAACTAGAGTTCCTATGGTGGGCAGAGGCCTGCCACCAAAACGAGGGACTGCCATTCACTCCACCCTCTGCCGCCCAAACCCTAACAGATGCATCATACTATGCTTGGGGGGCTCAGTTGGCAGGGAAGTGCATTCAAGGCAAATGGAGCCCAAATCAAATGCACCTACATATCAATCAGAAAGAGATGCTAGCAGTACAGAATGCTCTGACAGCCTTCAAGGACTACCTTCATCCAGGACAACTAATGATAGACAGACAACACCACAGTTATGTGGTACATAAACGGGGGGGTACACATTCTTACCCCCTTTGCAGACTTGCCATGGCATTGTGGAACACGGCCTTGACCTATCAGATACAACTACAAGCTCAATTCCTGCCAGGAAAGCAAAATACTCTGGCAGATGAACTAAGTAGAAATCTTATGGACCCACATGAATGGAAACTGGAACTACAAGTTTTCAACATGTTGACATGCAAATGGGGGAACCTAGGCATAGATCTTTTTGCCTCACCCCAGAACTATCAGTTGGACAAATTCTGCACAAGAATTCATCACAAAAAAACTTGGAAAGTGGATGCTCAATCATTCAGCTGGAATAACCTATCAGTCTATGCTTTTCTCCCTCTGCTCTCAAAAGTTGTACTAAAAGTCAAACAGGGCAAACCAAAAATGATTCTGATTGCTCCAGACTGGCTTCGTCAGCACTGGTACTCACTCCTGCGCAATGTGTCACACCTTCCTCTGTGGCACCTGCCTCAGACACCTTACCTACTGTCACAGCAGAACTACCAAATTCTGCACACTCAGCTCCAAACTTTGAATCTTGCAGTGTGGCTATGAATCTTGCAGCGTGGCTAATCAACTAATTTCACCCTTGCCATCCCTCAACAAACCAGTGATGGATGTCATTTTGGAGGCTAGAAGGCCTAGTACTAGAAAATCTTATGCTGACAAATGGAAAAGATTCTCTGCCTGGAACCATTCACAAGGAATAAGCACAGCAATGCCCAATATTCCTCAGATTCTGCAATACTTAACTGAGATGCTTCACAAGGGCCTATCTTTTTCTTCCATAAAAATCCATGCCTCTGCCATTTCAGCTCATTACAACACAGAACCTCCCTTCTTCTTTCATCTACTGCTAAAGCAGTATCTCAGAGGGGCCAAAAATTTAAGACCTCCCAGGAGAGCACCAACTCCTGCATGGGACCTCAATTTTGTTTTGGAAAAACTCACTCTCCCTCCTTTTGAGCCAGCTGCTACTGCAGACCTAAAATTTCTCTCCTGGAAAACAGCTTTCCTTTTAGCAGTCACTTCAGCTAGAATGATTTCAGAATTACAGACTCTTATGGCAGTGGAGCCTTTCATTATTATTCATCCGGACAGGGTGGCTCTCCGGACCAGTCCATCTTTCATGCTTAACGTGGTATCCAGTGTGGCTCTTAATCAGACCATTCATCTGCCAACTTTCTTCCCCAATCCACAGAACAAGGGTGAGCGGATTCTGCATTTATTGGATGTACAAAGACAACTTAGATTCTACATAAACAGGACAAAATCTCTAAGAAAATCTGAACAACTATTGGTGGCATTTGCTGCAGGGGCAGAGGGAAAGGCTATTTCAAAGCAGACTATTTCCAAATGGATAAGCCATTGTATTCGTTTCTGTTATATGCACCATGGTAAATCTACCCCCAGGGGGATCAGGCCTCATTCCACCACGGCTGCATCTACTTCTGCAGCCTTTCACAGAGGGGTTCCTACCAGAGACATTCTAGAAGCTGCTACCTGGAGCTCAGTTCAATACGTTCACCAAACATTACCATTTACCTCTCTTCTCTAAACCCAGAGCTGGCTTTGCCACTGCTGTCCTGCAGGGCGTTATATCTGCTCCTAATGCTGTATAAATCCATCATCCCAACCATAGCTTTGGGATTTTACCCAAATGTAATGACTGCAACAGTAAAACACGAAGAACATAGTACAGTTGTGTACACTTATCAATACCATAAATGTAGATGTTCAAGTGTATTCACTGTTGCAGTCCTGGTTACCCACCCTCCAGCCCCCTGTTTTTCTCTTACTATACCTCTCCTTTCTTTTACTATGCTTAAAAGCCTTTTTCGGTGTGTATGCTTTTGTTTGGAGGTATATTTTTTGTGTTTTAATTTATATACTTATATATATATATATATATATATATATATATATATATATATATATATATATATATATATATATATTGCTCCCCATTTTGGGGGGGCACCTGATATCTGGGGCAAGAAACTGATGTAATTGCGTCGGCTGCATGTTTTATACCCATGATGACCTGTCGTTATGGAAGAAGGGACAGCAACCAACGCAGGACCCAAGACTTTGTTAATCAGGCCGACTGAGGGCAACCTGCCAGCAGATTACCCAAATGTAATGACTGCAACAGTGAATACACTCAAACATCTACATTTATGGTAAGTGTACACAACTGTACTTTCTCTGCACTGCCCTTTGGCTTATCTACTGCGCCCAGGGTATTCACAAAGTGCCTAGCTCCAATCATTGCATTTTGCAGGTAAAGAAATATTCAACTATACCCATACCTGGACGATTGTCTAATTCAGTCAGAAAGCCAAGACATTCTTCTGAATCATTTGGCATTTGTACAAAAAGGGGCTAACTTGTCTGGGGTACACCATAAACAAAAATAAATCACACCTTGTACCGTGTCAACAAATTATATTCCTGGGAGCAAGCATGAACACAACTTCCCAGATGGCTTTCCTCACGCCAGAGAGACAAATTCATTTGACAACTTACTTCAAACTAATGACAACAAAAACCCTGCTATCTGTAAGGCAAATACTGCAAGCCTTGGGGTTCGTGGCCTCCTGCATTCTACTAATTCCATATGCAAGACTGGCATATGAGGAAACTACAATGGTATCAAAAAAGCCTATGGTGTCAGCATTCTCAGGATCTAGAAACAATGATCCCTATCATACCTTGCCTACAGGTAGAGTTCCTTTGGTGGGCAGAGGCCTGCCACCAAAACAAGGGACTACCATTCACTGTACCCCTGCCGCCCAAACTCTAACAACAGATGCATCAGACTATGCATGGAGGGGCTCACCTGGCAGGGAAGTGCATTCAGGGCAAATGGAACCCAAGCCAAATGCATCTGCATATCAATCAAAAGGAAATGTTAGCTGTACAGAATGCTCTGACAGCCTTCAAGGATCACATTCTTCCAGGACAATTAATGGTAAGGATGGACAACACCACTGTTATGTGGTACATAAGCAGGGGGGGTACCCATTCTTACCCCTTCTGCAGACTAGCCTTGGCTGTGTGGAACACGGCCTTGAGCTACCAAGTGCATCTACAGGCTCAATTCCTGCCAGGAAAGCTAAATACACTGTCAGACGAACTCAACAGAAATCTCATGGACCCACACGAGTGGAAACTGGAACCAAAGATTTTCAACATGTTGATAAACAAATGGGGGAGCCCAGATAAAGACCTGTTTGCCTCCCCCAAGAACTACCAATTGGACAAATTCTGCTCAAGGACTCCCCACAAACAAGCTTGGAAAGTGGATGCTCTGTCCTTCAGCTGGAAAAATCTCAGTTTATGCCTTTCCTCCTCTGCCTCTACTCTCCAAAGTACTACTAAAGATCAAACAGGGCAAACCAAGGACGATACTGATTGCACCAGACTGGCCATGCCAACACTGGTACCCCTCTTGCGCAGTTTGTCACTGCTGGCTCCATGGCACCTGCCTCGGACCCCTACCCTGCTGGCACAGCAGGAGAGCCAGATTCTGCACTCTCAGCTTCAAACCCTGAACCCAGCAGCCTGGCTAATTACCTAATCTCTCCATTACCATCCATCAGTAAACAAGTGTTGGATGTCATTTTAGAGGCAAGGAGGCCTAGTACTAGAAAATCTTATGCTGAAAAATGGAAAAGATTCTGTGCCTGGAACCAAACTCAAGGGATGAGCACAGCAGTGCCCAATTTACCTCAGATTCTTCAATACTTAACTGAGATGCTTCACAAGGGCCTCTCCTTTTCCTCCTCCAAAATCCACGTGTCAGCCATTTCAGCCCATTATAAAACAGAACCACCCCTCTTTTCTCATCCACTGTTCAAGCAGTTCCTCAGAGGGGCCAAAAACTTAAGACCACCCAGGAGAGCCCCAACTCCAGCTTGGGACCTTAACTTTGTATTGGAAACACTCAGTCTTCCTACTTTTGAGCCAGCTGCAAGTGCAGAGTTAAAATTTCTTTCTTGGAAAACAGCCTTCCTTTTAGCAATTACTTCAGCAAGAAGGGTATCTGAACTACAGGCCGTTAGGGCAGTGGAGCCTTTCATCATCTTTCATGTGGACAGGGTGTCACTCAGGACCAGTCCCTCCTTCATGCCCAAGGTGGTATCCAGTGTGGCTCTTAATCAGTCCATTCATTTGCCAACCTTCTTTTCTAATCCACAGTACAAAGGGGAACGGATACTGCACTCCTTAGATGTGCACAGACAACTTAGATTTTACTTGGACAGGACTAAACCTCAAAGGAAATCTGAACAACTGCTGGTGGCATTTGCTGCAGGGGCAGAGGGGAAGGCTATTTCAAAGCAAACCATTTCTAAATGGATAGGCCATTGCATTCATTTCTGCTATAAGCACCATGGAAAACCTATCCCACGGGGTATTAGACCCCATTCAACCAGGGCTGCATCTACCTCTCCAGTCTTTGTCAGAGGTGTACCTACCAGGGACATCCTAGAAGCTGCTACCTGGAGTTCTGTACATACTTTCACCAAGCATTGCCATTTACCAATCTTTTCTAAATCCAGAGCTGGCTTTGCCACTGCAGTCTTGCAGGGCCTTATAGCTGGTCCTAATGCTATCTAAATTCCTCCTCACATCCTTAGCTTTGGGAGTCTACCCAAATGTGATGACTGCAACAGTGAAACACGAAGAACGTAGTGCAGTTGTGTGCACTTGCCTTAAATGTAGATGTTCGAGTGTATTCACTGTTGCAGTCCTGGTTACCCTCCCTCCAGCCCCCTGACTTTTGGCTATACCTCTACTCTCCTTTACTATGCTTAAAAGCTTTTTGGTGTATTTGCTTTTTTGGAGGTGTAACCTTGTATATTTATATTTAATTGCTTCCCATTGGGGGGCATCTGACATCTGGGGCAAGAAAAACTGATGTAATGGCATCGGCGGCATGCTTTATACCCCTGACTACCTGACGTCATGGAAGATGAGACAGCAAGTGATGCAGGACCCAAGACTTTGATAATCAGGCCGATTGAGGGCTACTGCAAGCAGATAACACAAATGTGATGACTGCAACAGTGAATACACTCAAACATCTACATTTATGGTAAGTGTACACAAGTGTACTGTCTATTACAATGTAAGGAGAACCCCTAATTCATATTTAGTAGACCTCTGCAAATGGAATTCTCATTAAAAAGGACATGAGACATAGTTTGCTAGACACTTCAGAGCTTTTAAATAAACTGTTGTGACCATTCTCAAATGCCAACTATGTAAAATTCAGTCTTTCAATAGTATATTTGGTAGTGATACAATTTTAATATAAACACAAAAAGGTTATGCATCTTATTTAGAATCTGTACATCTTTGATAGCCACTTCATTATTAAAACTGACTATTACTAAAGGAAAAGCCCTAAGTCTTCAAGAATAAGTGTTTGAACAGACTCGCATATGTAAATGTGCATGTGTATAATATATATGGGTCTACTTTTTCTTATTGAAAGCTCATGCTTTTGAAAAGAAAAAGTACGACCCCATTTATGCGAAAGTACAGTTAAACAAAAGTGCACTTTCATGATTACTGGTTCACCGAACCGGTAATATTAAAAAAAACAAAAAAAAACCCACTGCAGCACCAAAGCACGCTACAGTGGAGAGAGAGAAATATATGCGATTCCCCACTGTAGAGCGATTTCCGAGTTCTTGTATATAAAGTAGCGGGGGTGTTGGGGGCACAGCCCCCCACAATGGGGGTGCACTGTGGCTTGCCCCCCTGCAAAAAGAACTTCGTAGTGTTTTTTTTTTTTGTTTAATATTTCCGGTTCGGTGAACCGGTAATCGCGAAAGTGCACTTTCACATAATTGAGGTCGTACTTTTTCTTTTTGAAAGCATGAGCTTTCAATAAGAAAAAGTAGACCTGTGTGTGTGTGTGTGTGTGTGTGTGTGTGTGTGTGTGTGTGTGTGTGTGTTCCTGAAAGTAGGGGTGTGTTTATTCCAGAAGGTAAGGTGTGTGTGTGTGTTTATTCCCAGAGG
>NC_056733.1:1568736774-1568756774 GCF_019279795.1 Protopterus annectens | reverse complement strand
TTGTTTAAAGGGGATGGATTGGCAGCAGATTAACTGCTAGGCATTTTAATGGGACTACTGAATTTTTTAAGTTTACTAGTTCCTTTAAGAAAGACTGTATGTCCTATTTGGATATCTTACTAACAAAAGACAAATATTAAAGGAGCTTTCTTAGCAAGAATCTTCCGAAAGAAAACGTACTCAAATTTGATGTTGCACTTTAGTAGCTCCCACCCCTTTCATCAAAAGAAATCCGTGGTGGAGGGGCAGTTGGTGCATGCAGGTAGGATGTTTACAGAAGATGATGATGACTTAGAGGAATGTAGGACTCTGAAACAAATGTTCTTAAGTAGGGGCTATTTTGAACATTTTATTGTGGAGCTCACTTTGGAAGTACAACAAAAGGGATTTAGGGGGGTGTACAAACCTATTTTAGACTTGGCAAATAGTGAAGGGGTTTTACATGGAACTGGTTATAATGAAACCTCCTTAACCTTGGAAATGGGAGACAAACCCAGGTGATGAACTATGCCTCTAGCTTTATAACCCAATTTAGTGTAGCTACTTACAGTATGAGGAACATGTTGGTTAAAAATTGGAGGGTGTTTTCTCTTGAGGAAGAAATGATGGTTAAAATAGGTGAAAAAACATCTGTAATTTTTAAACATGGCAGGAACTTGAAGTCACTGGTAGAACTGCCTAGACAAATAACTGTACGAATGCCAGGCATGTTTAAATGCGAGGCTTGCAGCCTTTGCAGGTACATGGCATCAGGTTGCACTTTTACAATTCGAGATAAAACATATAGAATAAATGGGAGGTACTATTGTAATTCTAAATCTGTGATCTATATTGCCCATGCCAGTTGTGCCCAGCATACTATATTGATAAGACCGATAGAAAACTTAAGGAAAGTGCTTACGAGTGTGTGTGTGTGTGTGTGTGTGTGTGTGTGTGTGTGTGTGTGTGTGTGTGTGTGTATATATATATATATATATATATATATATATATATATATATATATATATATATATATATATATATATATATATATATATATATATATATATATATATATATATATATATATATATATATATATATATATATATATATATATATATATATATATATATATATATATATAGTATAAGCAAGGGCAAGAATGAGAATTCCTTGGCAAGGCATTGTAGTAGTCACCTGGGCCATGCCTTTACTTTTAGAGTGATAGACCAAGTAAAATATAATGTAAGAGGTGACCCCTTCCCTTTAATTCTAGAAAGGCAGGAAGTGTTATGGCAGTTAACGCCTGGACTCTAGTGGAAAGCCAGGCTTAAATGAAATGATTTCTATTGCCTGTATCTTAAAACTGAGAAGTCTCACTAGATGAATTTGATATTTTAACTATTTATTAATTACTTTTGTGTTTATTTTAGGAAAAGTATTTACATGTCTACATTTTTAAAATATGGAAAGTAGTATTATGAAGTGATTTTTAAAAACATGGCAATTTAAATGAGGATGTATCTTAGTGAATACTACTGTACATGGTTAAAACAGAGTTAAGTATTAGTAGTGAAAGGTAATTGACTAATGAGCTTTAAATGATGTGGTTTATTTGGTTGGGTGGATGACTGAATGGAGGGAAAAGTTTTTGTATTTAAACTTGGTGTCTGTGTACTGTTTTTTATCTGAAGAAGTTTTAAGTATATTAAATTCTGGTGTGGATTTTGGAACCTCTTGGCTTCTTTATTTATTTTCTTGTATTTTAGCCCGAAGAGGGTGCATGGGTTCAAGCAGACAAACCAAATGTTTGTCTTTACTCTAAGGATGATCTTGTGATGATAAATTACCCTAAGTGGGTTGCTAATTTATTTCTTTTGCCATCAGATGGCTAACTGCTCGCTTGAAAATGCCTCTATCACAAGTCACTGTACTACAGATGTGACTGCTTTGATCTCTGTTCATGTATTGCCATTGCAGACATTTTCCCTTGGTCACTTGTTCAAAACTTCACATCTGCACCAAACAGTATTTCATTATTGATTTCCAGGAGTCAAGCCACCTTTGGCACTTCACTGCTTGGGATCTTGGCCTTCTGAGGTGTTTTTCTGTCTTTCCTCTGTGCCTTACAGAAAGGCATAATTTTTCTTGGTATTCTTCCCAACTCTTGCTTGTTACATTAAAAATTTGATGTAACGTGTTATTCACCACAGTATTTATTCTGCAAGAAAGCCTGCTGCAGTAAGATTGGTTACTACCACAACCTTCTTGCTTCACTTTTTTATCTGTGTTTGAATGGTTTTGTGTATCCAGTATCTGTGGAGAAATTTTCCTGTAAGATAGACAACTGTGCTTTTTTTTTCTTGCATTTTACTGTGCCTTACAAGTTGTACTGCATTTGCTGAATGCAGAACCTTCTTGTAGATTGATATGGTGCATGAGTATGTTCTAAATGATTGTCTGAAAAAAATTTTATTTTTTTATGTTACAAGATAAGAATACTTGACTTCAACCTTTGTTCAGCCAGCACGTTTTTGGGAGATGGGAGTAAAGCTAGCTTGTTAGAGTATACCTATTGAAACATTAGAGTAGCATGCAAACTTCACTTGTACAGTAATTGGCGGTAAGGACTGAAACCCAAATCCTGAAGCTGTGAGAGACCTCAACCAGTAAGACAAGATCACTGTAACGTCCCCGTATGTTTAACTACTTTTGCCGTTTTTATCTTCAAGCCTTCAGTGTAGATCCTGCATTATAGCATGTGCCAGTGGTTTTGAATATTTGAACCTCTGCCTGCCTAATGCTTCATTCTGTATCAAACTTTTTCAGGAATGAGACCTGTTTTGCACTACCCCTTGAAATGTATGTATGTTGTCTTTATTTTGAGCAATTACTCCTGTGGAAACTGGAATTTCAGCAGGACTTCCAAAAGTTTTCCCAATTCCCTTCATTAACAGTTTGGTCTGCATCAGTACCGAGTACTGTGGGAGAAGATTCGGCCTTGGGGGAGGGACATTCTAGAGAAACATTATCCTTCTAATAAAATCACATTTCTTTGCCTGTCTCATGCAAAATCTGTTTCCACCAGTGTGTCCAAAGCCAAGCTAAGGTTGTTAGCATGTTACAGGTATATGTTGTATAGTCAAACAATGGAAATGCAAGAAGATAAATGCTTGGTCAAAAGGGGCCTTTCTGAGGTCCAACATTTGATATATCTTTGTGTAATTGAAAGCTATAGAAATGTCATGTTGACTTAAAAAATTGGCTTAATGCAGAAGCTTGACCAGGAATACGTGTATGCTTCTTTAAAATTTCTTGGTCTGTGTCTACTGCTGAGTCAGCCTTAATTTGCCAGTTACAAAGTAGAACAACAGATATTTATATGTTGCAACGAGTTGCCAGGTAAATCACATTGGCTTCATTAAAAATGTATTCCGACACTTGTCTTTCTACAAAATTTTAAAATAAAATCCCACTCGTCCAAGGCACAGACTTGAATATGCAAAGAAATGGAACATATGTGTGGTTGCAGAGGGGTAGGTACTGAATAATGTCAGGAAGACTTCCATGCAATAGACAATAGTAAAGTATTTTCAGGTGTTGCCATAGACTTTTCATCCACTTGGAAAAAACAAAGCACAAAAAAACATTTAAAATATAGTGAGCTTTGAATTTAGTGACTTTTTCTGTTATTCCTGTGAATTGTGCAAGTATTTACAGTATAATGTTGTGTGTCTTCTGTAATGTTGTTCTAGCACAAAACACTTTTGTGGTTGATTTGGGTAATGTCTTAAAAATATTGTTTTTATTTACAGGAAGATGTGTTGGCACCACCTCCTGACAGTGATGAAGTAATTAATGATTTTGACATTGAAGATGAAGTTGTTGAAGTTGAAAACAGGTCAGCTTTGGTGGGGAGGGTAAACCAACTTGATCTTGCATTTATAAATGAGCTGTTCACGAAGACAGTCTTTTTTTTTTTTTTTGCATTGGAATTCTTTGCAGTTTTAGAATTGAAAGCTACAAGAAAGACCGAGCAAAGCTAGAGTCGTCACGGTGTAATGCCAACCTTGTGTAGTAGAGGCCCACGAGCTACATACATATGATCCCTCAAGGACATACCAGTGTTTCAGCTACATGTCTTCTGAATACCCATGACATTTTGCTTTTACTTTGTCTTTACTGCTGCATTCCTGCTCATAAAGCCAAATCCAACTAGCTTTTGTCTTGCCATGTTTTGTACTTTTTCTGAGCACACCAGTACAAACAACATAGGTAGATTGTTTGACCATACTTTTAGAAACACTGAGCTTTTAAGCAAACCTGATGCCCATAACATTAGGATAAAATATCTCTAACGACATCCAAGCCAAAGGGTAAAAAGATCATACAGACCAACAATTTAGTACAAATTCTCAAAGACCCAGCAAAGCTAGATTTCACTGTGTAATACTTTAAATATCTTGTAGCGAAGGAGGGTGGGATATATACAAATTACCTCTTAAGGATAAATCCGTGTGTTTCAGCTGTATGGCTTCTGAATGGCTATAACTTTGTTACTTTTTTTTTTTTTTTTTTTAAGACTTTGAGTGAAGTATGACATGTCTTCAGCTAGTGGTTTTTGGGTTTATTGGCCTGAATGCACCAGTAAAGCTGTACGTTTGTGGGAAAAAAAAATAATTTGAGTTTATCAATACATTTTACATAAGAACAACTTGTGCAGTGGCTGTAAAGCTGTTGCCTCTTGCAGAAAGTGGCTTAGTAGTTTCTCATGAATTGAGGGTTTTTAACATGGTATGTATCCAAAGTTGTCATCAGATGCAACTTTGTTACGGTCATATACTTCTTGAATGTACGTATTTACTTTTTTCACTAACTTTTTAATATTTCAGGCTGCTGACTTTTCCAACCAGTAAACCTTTATGCCGTTCACTGCAGTTTTGTTTTGCACCATTTTCAAGTCTCCCAACCCCTCCAACATTTTCCTAATCACTACTTTGATCCCCATTGTGAACACAAAGTTTGTGCACGTTACGTTTAAGCATATGTATATGATGTTCATTGGAACACTGTTGCATTAATAACGACTGATGGGATGTAACCTGCCAAGGGAACTGTGCGTCTGGTCAGTATATTAAATATTCGATGCTCCTTCCTGACACACTGGCCAATATACCAAAGCTTAGGCATACTTTCCTCATGCTCTGTACATCTAATTTTGGACCTTGGCACGAGGACTGTTGAAATTTCTTGCCACCAGTGCAGGAAACAAGACTCCATCTGAAGCTGCGTTTGTCAGCATTTCGAAAGGTTACATTTTCATTATTAAAGGACAAGCTAAGTGTTAAAAGGTTCCTTATTACTTTGTGTAATTAGTAAATGTAGTAGGAAATGAAAGCCATTTAAGGCAAGACCTCTGTTGTTTAGAATAGAATGGCAGCAAGCTGAGATCACACACAAGGTGAAATATGCAAAACCTAACTATATGGCAGAAATACAAACTTTTAAGTACATGAAACGAGGCATTCCTTCCAGTCATATTTCACATCCTTGTATGACAGCAGAATTATGCAAAAAAAACTATCGCCCCATTAGCTTGACAAGTGTGATCTGTAAAGCCGTGGAGCGTGTTGTGGATCTCCTAAACAAGGACACAGGCAATCTCCAAGCACTTGGCCCAATCCAGTTCAGATTTGTTAATGGCAGATCTTGCCTGCTGAACCTGCTTGACTTCTTTGAGATGGTCACTAAGGCCCTGGACGAGGAAAAGTCAGTACATACAGCTTACCTTGACTTGGCGAAGGCCTTTGACACAATCCCCCACTCAGGCATCATCGAAAAACAAACACAGCTTAGTGTAAATCCTCATCTCATCAGGTGGGTGGCCATCTGGCTCACTGACAGGGCCCTCAAGGTCAAAATCGGCACCTCCACCTCTGATAGCAGACCTGTCACTAGTGGAGTTCCCCAGGGATCTGTCCTGGGAACCCTGCTGTTTGGCATCTACTTCTCAGAGGTCCAGGCAAAGACAAAAAGCCTGTGGCTGGCTAAGTTTGCAGACTACTCTAAGTTGGGTGCTGTCATTGACTCCCCAGATGAGATTAACGTACTCCAAGAGGGTCTCTCAGCAACTAATGACTTGTGCCAAAGTCATGGCCACAAGCTAATCCCCAAAAAATGCATCATTATACCATTCGGCAAAAACATGGCCCCTACTGATTATCACATCAACGGCAACCCCCTAAACACAGAACCTGTGACGAGAGACCTGGGTATTCAGGTTGATAACTATCTCCCGTTCGACCATCATGTAGCGGCAGTAGTCAGAAAAGCCTTTTACTTGGGTCACCTCATAATTAAAGGGATTGCATCCAGAAAAATGGAGGTTATTATCTCTCTCTACTTCTCCCTCATCAGACCAATAGAGTATAATGCCCCATTTGGTATGTGCCTCTCCAAACATCTGCACAAACTGGAAGGACCACAGAAATACCTCATAAAGAGAATCCATGGCCTCCAACACCTGTCCTATGTGTACAGGCTCAAATCACTATCACTCTACTCTATATCATACAGATTGCTCAGAGGTGATCTGTGTCTGGCCTGCAAGGCAGTCTCAGACCCTGCCCTACTAGAAATGCTCCATATCCTTAAGTCTTAACTCCTTGTGCATTACTCGCTTGAAACGCTTGAATCCAATTTGCAACATCAACAAAACCTGCTGGAGAGAGAATTTTGTCTCCCAGAAGCTTCCCTATCTCTGGAATAGACTTCACATACATGTCAGAGTACCTCGCTGACCCTCTTAAAGCGCAACCTTAAGTCACTGGGAAACCACAAATTTGCCCCAGGGGCTCCATCTGTGTCCCTCATTGACAGGGGTGACAGGGACTGAATGAGTGGGATAAATTCTTGGCTAGGCTTGTAAAGGCCCTAGGGCCATTAGCCTAGTAACCTCCTGTGATTCTATGATGATCTAATCATCAGAGATTGCTGATAATCATTACATCTTTCATATTCTTGTACTCTGACTTCATCCATGCAGTAACATTCCTTTACACAAACAATGCTGTATTCATTACAGAACGTGTAACTAGACAAGAACAAACTATAAAGATGTTTTATTTATGTTTCTTACTGATGCTGTAAGGAAAGAAATGTTCCATAATCCTTTTTTTCTTCTTTATAAGAACCAAGCAGAACAATGAGTTTTTTTCATATTGGCAACATACAGCTGCTCTAGCCATGCCTTACAGAATGCAGACCTGTTTCCTGTCTGAAATGCATTAGCCCATTTTGATAGTTGTATGAAATAACTATATTAGACAAAATGCATTGTGACACTTGTATTCTTTTTATATTTCAAACAGCACTGAATACTAAGTACCCCATTGAAGACTCTTTCTCAGTATTGATTTTTTTTTTCTCTGAAATTTTCAAGTTTTTCATATCATCTAGAAGAGGGAAATGCATATGCAGTATGCAGATATTTTATAAGGATAGTCATACCCAGTGTCTGTTTTGTTTCGCCTAATATTAATGAATGTTTCACATATTCTGCCTTGGAAATTTGATTTACACTGCTTCTGAGGCTGCACAGCTTTCTATCAAGTTATGCATGTGATGTTGTGGCTGCTGCCACTGGATTTGGGCTTATATTTTCTTGGCTCAGATTCCAGTCTGTACTTGAAGGTGTCAAAGCTGAACTTCTGTATGCTCCTTTGGATAAGAACTTTCTGATCTGGTGTTAATCTTCTTACCATTCATCACTGATGGGTTCGGTTCTGAGCCCCTCAGAACTGTGTTGGCCTAGTACCAAGCTCATGTATACCAAAAACTCTCGAGCTAAGCTGCTTACCTACAATACCCTTCTCCCTGTTACCCCAGATTTCGTTTGACGCTTAGCCATATAGTAGCGTTTTTTCGAGCTCTCATGCCAAGTGTTATATTTTCTTCATAATTGTGTATTTTTGAACTTTTTTCTTATTTTTCACTCTTTCTATTAATATATCTAACTAGGTCTAACCATTGGGTAATTCTTTTAACATCATCGATATGCCCTGTCCTTACCCTTGTGGTATCGCTTGATACCATTGTTGGTATCTTCTTTCCCTTTCTTCTTCCTTTCTTACCCTTTCGGTGTTTAGTAGTTTTGTGAACTTTTTTTTGTGTGTGTGTGGAAATGTCTGACAAAAAAGGGACTTTGGGGTTTAAACATTGCACCTCTTGCAGTGGTAAACTCCCTAACAGCGACTCTCACGACGACTGTGTTTGTCTGGGGGTTTCTCGCCTCTCTGTTAAACCTTGACAAATCTGGCAAGGAAGTTTTAGTCAGCGGACGCTGAATGAAAAGAAAAATAAATTGATACTGAAAGGCCTTCTCATTTCTCCTTTCTCAGAGGCACTTTCTGTGTCAGAGGTCTCAACCCCTCCAGTGAAGGACAAGAAACGTCCCCATTCTAATGCCTTTTCACCGGCTGGTGATAAGAGCAAGTCACACAAACATAAGGCCCACAAATCTTCCTCGGAGCATAGGATTGCTACTTCGGCTCCGACTATTACTACCACTACCGTTCCGAGCTCTGCTCCAATAGCCACATTGACCGAAGCCATGGACGTTACTGGATTTTCGATATCACTGCCACCCTTGGCACCGACCTCGCCTTCCATTTCAGCTATGGCTCCGACCTTACCTTCGATAACAGCTACGGCACTGACTTTACCTTTTACTGCACCGAAAGCGGTTTTGACCCATGTAATTCCTTTGGAACTGATCAACTCTGAGTGCCTCTTAGACACCGAGTCCCCTTTCTACTCCACTGATTCCTTTACTACCTGTCTCCAAGTTAGAGACTATGATGCCACTACCTCAGACACCACGGACTCAATACTCCCCTTCATTGGATCCGTTCCTATGTCAGATGTACAGCCCCTTTCTGGAATGACCTGACTCCCCTTCAGGAGTGTCCACGAGGTCCACCAGGCAGGAGTCTTTCCGAATTTGATGTGGTGCGCCTGTTGGATCAGCTGTTGACAGCCAAAGGGATAACAAATATTCGTAAGACTCACTCCCCTTTGGGGTTTGGGTCTTATCTCTCCTAGGACTCCAATGTATACTCCTTTGGATCCGTCGAGTGCGAAGCCCATTGCTCCGACTTCCTTTGTGGAACCCTGTTCCTCGGCACAGACAGTGTCTGTTACTGTGACTTCGAGGCCACCCCTTTGGTTCTCTGTTCCATCGGAACTGTCCTTTCCTCGGACTCATGGTTGGGGGGCGGAGTTCTCAGTCCAGAGCACTGTTCTGAGTGTTTTATCGGTTCTGTCCTCCGATCCGGGGATAACATCTGCCCCAATCCTGCTTGAGGCTCCGTCCCCGGGAGCGGGTTCAACAGAGCTGGGTGTGACCCCCAGATCTGAGGCTGCCCTTCTCTCTTCTGGACTCCCATTCCTCTTTGGGTGGGCTTGCTTTCCGGGTGATGAAGAGGGTGCTTCCTTCAGGAAGTGCTCCTTAGACGTTGGAACTTCACCCTGCTCCACAGCTACCACGAGCCACCTCCCCAGGACACCGGGAGGAGAAGCCTCAGGAAACCCCAGTTCAGGGTACACATCCTTCCAAGTCTTCCTCAGATATTCCCACTGAGGATTCTCCTCTGAAGAAGATGTGCAAAAGGAAGCACATTGACTCTCCTGAAGAGTGTTTGACAGAGTATAATGGACTATGATGATTAAAGCAGAGGGGTGGCTGGAAGTCCTCTAACCCTTCCTCAGCGGAGTCTGTCTTCTTACAGGCTTTTCGCTCCCGGCCTTCTACCTCTTGGGTGACCCCATCTGCCAACGATTTAGTCCAACTCATCATTCAGTGTGCTTGGCAGAACCCTGAGTCTATTGAGCCCATTCCCCAGAGACCAGATAAGACCCCCCCCCCCGGAAGAACATCCCCACTGGTTGAGAGGTTTGCCAGTTGACACTGTGGTGGTAGCGGCAGCCACTAAAAAGGATCTAACAGAAGAAAGTCCTACTGTTCACCCACCCAACAGAGTCCCAGGCTGTGGACAGATTGGGGAAGCGAGTTTTTGCTTCAGCGACCTTTGCTGTTAGGTCCCTGAATTAACTTGGCACATTTCACGAGGCTCCAAAGAGATTTGATTACCGAACTTTCTGGAGCCATGGTGGGTCAAGTTTCTGACAGGGGCACAGGACAAGGTTGCCTCTCAGTTTGCCACCCTTGAATCTATTTTCAATTGGTCCATGAGGCTGCTCTCCCATGCAACCTATGGGGCGGCTAGAGATGCAGGTGCAGGCATAGTCATGAGGCGTCATGCCTGGATGCGCATCTGTGACCTCGCGGGCTACTTCAAGTCCTCCTTTTTGAACACCCCTATTGAACCATCTTCCTTATTTGGTTCTAAAGTAAAGAACACATTGACCAGGTGCGAGCAGGATGGAAAGACTTTGTCTGCTGTTGGGCTATGTTTTTCCAAGCCCCAACTTTCCTTTTCCAGGAACCAGAGGAGTGGGAAAATCTGGTACAAGAAATCTCAAGGTCCTTTCCTTAACGCATGTGGCGAGGATTCCACTAGAAGCAGAGGGGGTTCCAGTGGTGGAAGATGCCCCTTTAGGGGCAGAGGGGGTCCCCAAAACCAAGACTCCAAGGGATTCCTTCTCTGGGTGGTCATATCAACACTCCTGAAGTGTTGCCCGATTGCTTTCCTCTGGAAGCAGTCGGGGCTTGTTTTTCTCTGCACCAGACTGCCTGGCGCTCTATTTCAAATGATCAGTGGTTACAGAGAATAATCTCCAGAGGCTACTACTTCCCTCTATCCTCCCATCCAAGACCTACAAAAAAACCTTACCGATGTTCCACCCAATCAAAGGGAAGAAGCGACTTTAGAGATAAGAAAGCTGTGTCAAAAAAGAGTCATCCCTCCAGACCAATGCGGATCCTGGTTTTACTCGAGATTCTTTTTAGTGCCAAAAAAGACCAGGGACTGGAGACCCATTCTGGATCTCAGCCATTTAAACAAATCAGTGATGCAAACCAAATTCCGCATGGTCACTATTAATCCATTCTTCCATTTTTAAGAGAGGATGTTTGGATGTGTTCAATAGACCTCCGGGATGAGTATTACCACATCAAAATGGACAAAAGCTCCAGGAGTCTCCTTCGCTTCCGGCCAGGAGCCAGTCATTACCAGTTCCGAGCCCTGCCATTTGGTCTCTTTGACGGCCCCCATAGTGTTCACGAAATGTCTAGCAGTGGTGACAGCTCATCTGAGACTTCAACGATTCCAGGTGTTTCCATATTTAGACTATTCTCTCCTTTCTGCCCCCACCAAGCATCATCTGACCATGGCCTCCATTACACACTTCACTAGCGGAATCCCTAGGCATCACCGTACATTGGGAGAAACCCAACTTACAACCTACCCAACAACTGGAATTTATAGGGGCAGTTTGATACTCAAACATGCCTGGTATCTCTACCAGCTCACAGGCTTCAGAGATTAAGATTGCAAGTATGTGTGATACTCTGTCAAATAACTGTGTCAGCAAGGATGTGTGATACTCTGTCAAAGAACGGTGTCAGCAAGGGAAGTTCTCCAGGTTCTAGGGTCCATGGCTGCAGCCATTCTGATAGTTCCTCTGGCAAGGTTACACATGAGACTGTTACAATGGCTCCTATTGTCCCAGTGGTTGGCAAATATTCATCCCCTAAACTCACAGATCCTCATAACCAACTCTTGCAAGCAAATCTCCTCTGGTGGGTGAGGCCAGATGCGGAACTTCGCCCTTTTCAGACTCCTCCACAACCCAAAGTCACTGTGACCACAGATGCTTCTCTGATAGGGTGGGGGGCCATTTTCAGGGAAAGACAGTCCAAGGCACATGGTCGAGCTTAGAGGCCAACTTGCATATTAGTGTTCTGGTGTTAAGAGCGGTGCTGTTAGCGTTGCAGGCATTACATCCTCTCCTTCCATCTGGAACGATTGCCATTCAGTCAGAAAATATGTCAGTAGTCTGGTACATAAACAAACAAGTGTGCATACCCTTAAATCAGAAGGTGCTTCAATAAAGTATTAGTTTAATTACAACATTCAGTCTTCTTGGGTACACATCTGCCATCAATTAAAGACTCTGATTAACCCCAAATAAAGTTCAACTGCCCTAGTAGGATTTTCCTGACATTTACTCAGTTGCCTGCTACAGCAAAAGCCATGGCTCGCAGAGAGCTTACAAAGCATCAAAGGGATCTCATTATTGAAAGGTAACAGTCAGGAAAAGGGTACAAAAAAATTTCCACAGCATTGGATATACCATGGAACACAGTGAAGACGGTCATAAAAAAGTGGAGAAAATATGAGACAACAGTGATGTTGCAAAGAACTGGACGTTCCTCCAAAATTGTTGAAAAGACAAGATGAAAACTTGTCAGGGAGGCTGTCAAGAGACCTACAGCAACACTGAAGGAGCTGCAGGAATTTCTGTCAAGTACTGGTTGTGTACTACGTGTGACAACAATCTCCCGTATTCTCCATATGTCTGGGCTATGGGATATTGTTGCAAAACGGAAGCCTTTTCTTAACCAGAAAAACATCCAGGCCTGGCTAAAATTTGCAAAACAATACATCAAGTCTCCCAAAAGCACGTAGGAAAATGTGTTATGGTCTGATGAGACCAATGTTGAGCTTTTTGCACACAATTACAAAGGGTACGTTTGGCGCAAAAACAACACTTCACGTCACCAAAAGAACACACCATCTGCACAGTGAAGCATGGTGGTGGCAGTATCATGCTTTGGGGTTGCTTTTCTTCAGCTAGAACTGGGACTTAAGTCAAGGTGGAGGGAATTATGAACAGTTCCAAGTACCAGTCACATTTAGCCCAAAACCTTCAGGCATCTGTTAGAAAGCTGAAGATGAAGAGGAATTTCACCTTTCAACGTGACAAAGACCCTAAGCCTACATTCAAATCGGCAAAAGAATGGCTTCATCAGAAGAAAATTAAAGTTTTGGAATGGCCCAGCCAGAGCCCAGACCTAAATCCAGTAGAAAATCTGTGGAGTGTCCTGAAGAGGGCTGTGCACAAGAGATTCCCTCACAATCTGACAGATTTGGAGTGCTTTTGCAAGGAAGAATGGGCAAATATTGCCAAGTCAAGATGTGCCATGCTGATAGACTCCTCCCTAAGAAGACTGAATGCTGTAATTAAATCAAAAGGTGCTTTAACAAGTATTAATTTAAGGGTGTGCACACTTATGCAGCCAGCTTATTGTACATTTTTTATGCTTTTTTGTCCCCAGCAGATTTGTTTGTTTTTCAATGGACTTGTACAGGTTATAGGTCACATTAAAGGTGGAAAAAGTTTTGAAATAATTTATTGTGGTCTCATTTTTTATATCACAAAAACCTGGCATTTTAACAGGGGTGTGTACATTTTTATATCCACTGTAAGATTCCCAGTTTGTAGAGAGATTATTAAAGTCTCCTATGAGTAGGGTATTAGATGTGAGTGCCTCCAGTAAGTGAAGCTATTCATTGTGAGTTTTTTGGGACGTGGAGGGTGACCTATAGCTGACTGGGATATAGTATGGGATTTTGTCTGTGGTGATCTGTGTGTGGAGGATCTCCAGCATTGTCATCCTGTTTTAAAGGTATGCTTGTTATTGATTCATGTTGAAACACCTCCACCTTTAGCACTTGTCTGTGCAGCTACAGGTCTAAAAGTGTGGAAGGCACTGAAACCTTGCACTGTCAGGTAGTCTCTGCTGCTTTAAACTATGTCTCAGTAACTACACAGATGTCTATATTCTTAAGTGTGAGTAGGGCTTGGAGTGAGTGTAGTTTTTTATCTAGGGTCTTGGCATTGAGCAGTAACACCCTGAGGTTCTGTTGAGTTGATTTTGGTATGTTGATGGGTTTAATTGGGCATGGCCTAAAAAAGGCACTATGGGGCGTGGTGGACAAAGCCTTAGCCAGTATTCAGAAGCCTAGAGGGGAAAGGTGAAGTCTATCTTTGGTAAAGCAATGTGGTCTGACCATGTTCTCCCAAGCTAACAAATGTTGGATACCCTTAGAATGACATCCTAGAGGGTAAAGATATTAGTAGTGTAAGGATGGGAAAAATTCCATGAATATGTTTATGGATGGGAATAATTCCATGAATATGTTTATGGAGAAGAAAGTAATGTGGAAACATGCCACAGTCCCTTAGGTGCATAGGTTTGGGCTTAATCTGCTGAAGTATCCAAAATTGAAATAAGGACCAGGCAGTGAACTGTGCATAGCAGAAAATTTTTGTTTAAAGCTTATATACCAGAAAAATTTGAAGAGCTGCTAGGACTACAGATTCTTGGGGTTCCCCAGTTTTCAGCTGCAGGAGAAAATGAAAGTATTTCAGAAATATATTGACACAAAATGCAGCTATTGTAAGATAAGACATTACAGTGAAAGACTCGTCTAGGAAAAACATTGGTAAGGAAAAGAGTTTTTATTTCTTCAAGAAAAAATATGCATTGCGTTCAAAGCACAAATGCTTAAAGAAATAACTGATAAACATCTGGTAACAGTAAAGTGTGAAGAAAGAGCATGTGGTAATAATTAATATACTGTTTAGGAATGTCAGGTTGGGTAAAACAATGAGTACAGAGTTGTACTCTTTGCTACCCATACCATAACAATCTAAATTGAAGGATGTGCCGGGAGAGAAGGGGAGCAGCGACAGAAATGCTGTTCTGATTAAAAATGCAGACGACTGCCAGATTTATAGTTGGAGAGAGACTGACTTCAGAAGCCATGGATATGTCTTCAGCCTGATGAGGAAGTAGTTGCTAAAGAAGCCAAACAAAGAATTTCAGTTCATAGGGATGATGGTAAACTATAGAGAAGAAATGTTAAAAGTTTCAGTAAGACAGATAAATTTAAGATGTTCTGTAGTCCTATCTTGCCTACATTCTTACATATGGGTTCGGAGCCGATCCTTGGCTCCGACTCTGCCGATTACAAGTCTCTAAGTTGGCTCGTGGCAAGGTGCACTACTAAGAATCCCCAGATCTCATTTGCCACTCTGAGTTCAGAAGTGTTCTCTTTCTTGGCCGTGGCTAAGTTGGAACATTTTTTTCTTCAAATATTTAGTGTTCTTTTTTTTTTTACTGTAAAGTTAATTATCAATAGCTTACTGTTGTTAACTTGCTAGTAGTTGGTGTGTTTTTTTTTTTTGTTTTTTTTCCTGAAGTTTTATTGCTAATTGTTGTAGCTGATTGTTGGCTGTCGCTTCCGCAGGCCTTCTTTTCGTGGTATCCCTTCGTCTTTGTTGTGCTAGTTATTGTTAATCTTTCTCAGGCATAGGTCTGTTTTAGTTAGAGGACCTATTTTTGCCTTGGACAGGTACAGGAAGCGTATTTTGTCTTCAGTGGTTTTTACACTCAGATCGCTCAATTACCTCCCCCATTTCACTAGGCTTCAAAGAGATCTCCTAAAAAAACTGGGAGATGCTCTTCAAGGTATTTTATCTGAAGGAGTCCCTGAGAAGATGACTGCTCAGTTGTCCACCTTAACCTCTATTGTTAACTCCTCCATGATGCTGATATCTTATGCAGCAGATGGAGTGAGCAGGGCAGCGGGTTCAGGAGTTTCCCTTAGGAGACACTCCTGGATGCGCTTGTGTAACTTTGCAGAGCCCTTCAAGTCTACATTTACTAATGCCCCCTTTGACGGTTCCTCTCTGTTTGGACCAAAGGTAAAAGACACAGTCACCAGATGTGAGCAGGAAGGGAAGACTCTCTGCTGTGCGAGTACATTTTTCCGCCCCTTCTAGACCATACCCTAAAGGTCAGAGAGGGGGGGGAAATGTGGTTCAAGAAATGTCAGAGATTTTTCCCAGACGCACAAGGTAATTCCTTCTCCAGAGACAGAGGAGGAGGAAATGGTGGTAGATGTCACCCTAGAGGCAGGGGGGGGGGGGGTCCGGAAAACAAGGGTGACGTGATTCCTTTCGTGGGTATCCCTAATAGCACTCCTGATGTGAGGCCCGGCTGTGCTTCTCTGGTGCCAGTCGGGGGTCGCTTATCTTTGTACCCGGAAGCCTGGCATGACATCACACAAGACAAGTGGGTACAAAAGATAATTTCCAGAGGATACTCCATACTCTTCTCTTTTCCACCTCATCTAACCAAGAGAATCCCAGATGTTTCACCCAATCACAGGGATTAAGCAACTGTAGAAATCCAAAAGTTGCTTCAAAAGAAAGTAATTCAAACCGTCCCCGCAGACCAGATAGGATTCGGAACTTACTTCAGATTGTTTTTAGTGCCAAAACGAACAGGGGACTGGAGGCCCATCTTGGATCTCAACAAGTTAAACGAATCAGTGAAGAAGTCCAAGTTCTGAATGGTAACACTGCAGTCTATACTTCCTCTGTTAGGGAAAGACAATTGGATGTGCTCCATAGACCCGCAAGATGCGTACTACCACATAAAAATGGACAGAGCATCAAGGAGTCATTTACGCTTTCGGCTGGGAAGCCAGTCATTACCAATTTCAGGCTCTGCCCTTTGGTCTCACCACAGCCCACAGGGTGCTCACCAAATGCATGGCGGTAGTAACGGCTCACTTGAGATGTCTTGAATTCCAAGTGTTTCCGTACCTGGTTGACTGGCTCCTGACTGCCACCACCAGGCACCTACTTCTACAAGCCAGGGATTCAACCATCCAAGTCTGTACTCAGTTAGGCATCACTATAAATTGGGAAAAGTCTGTTGTCACCCTCTCAATATGTGACTTTTATAGGCGCAGAAATGGACACGGTTGCAATGATGGCTTGCCTTCCTTCAGACAGAGTGCAAAATCTAAGACAACAAATATACAGCCTGCTTCCCCAACACAAGGTCAAAGCGAAGACTGTGCTCAAACTACTGGGAACCATGGCCTTTACTATAACTCCAGTTCCGTTAGCCAGACTGCATATGAGAATTCTGCAGTGGCTACTCTTTTCCGAGTGGTCTTTTCAGCAACTACATCTGTCTCATCCCATTTTAATAATGGAATCTTGCAAAAGGACCTTTGTTGGTGGATCCAGTCCAATCAATTAACTATAGGCAGACCATTCATTCCTCGCCAGCCCGTTGCTACTGTGACCACGGATGCACCCAGATAGGATAGGGTGGGGGGCATTATCTAGGAAGGACAGTCCAAGGCACATAGCAAGAACACAAGGCTCACTTGCATATCCGTGTTCTAGAGATGCGAGCAGTGCTACTGGCGTTGCAAGCACTTCATGACTTTCTTCCTCTAGAGACGATAGCAATCCAATCAGACAATATGTCACTGGTATGGTATATAAACAAACAAGGGGGAACCAGATCCTACCCCCTATGTCGAGAGGCTCTACGTGTTTGGCAGTGGGCGATATCTTCCCAATGCTTTCTAGTTGCAATGCATGTCCCGGGGAGAACTAATGTGATAGCCGACAAGCTCACCAGGGCAATCTTGATGCCTCACGAGTGGTCTCTGAATCAGAAAGTCACGGAACAGATTTTCTGCAAATGGGGAAAGCCTTGCTGTGATCTGTTTGCCACCCCAATGAATATCAAGTGCAGCAGCTACTTCACCCTCATCCCCCCCCCCCCCCCGGGGGGAGAGCGAGAGAGATGCACTTGTCCACAGTTGGTCCTCAGGACTTCTTTATGCTTTTCCTCCCTTTCCGCTAATATCGAAAGTGATCCAGAAAGCAAAGACTTTGGGAAGCAGAATGATTCTCATCACTCCTTACTGACCTTGTCAGATTTGGTTCTCCTTCCTCGGGCCCCACCTTCTGGAAGATTGATGGGCTCTGGACCCAGTACCAGACCTTCTGACACATATGTCAGGCACGTTCCATCCCTGTCTCCACACCACCAGCTTAACAGCTTGACTGCTCCACTTCCATCCCTAGTCAGGCTTTATGATTTCTCCCCCTACAGTTACACATATCCTGGCATCATCTCTCAAATTTTCTACAAGAAAATTGTACGCTAGCAAATGGAAAAGATTTTCTAGGAATATAGATCCATACACAGCCTCCATTTCCTTAGTATTAGAATTTCTAACCAAACTTTTTCATCAGGGATCAGCTGCTGCTACAATCAAAGTTCAATTAGCAGCTATTTCCAGTTTTCATTTGGGGCAACATGAACCTAATCTTATGGCTCACAGATTGTGTAAATCATTTTTAAAAGGCACTACCTTAGTAAGACCTCCTTTTCAAGAACCTTTATCTCCCTGGAATTTAAATTTTGTTCTTTCAAAACTTACCTTACCACCTTTTGAACCTTCACATACATGTGATTTAAAGTTCCTTTAACTCATTACATCCGAGTGACGCCTCCAGGTGCATCTGCAGTTACCTCCTACTGCTCCTCTAGGTGTCAAATATTGCTTGTTCATATTTACATTAATAACTCCAAAACCATGCTACATACAAAGTATCAGAATATTTTATCTTGGCGCATGCATGCTAGCAAACACAACTGTATTGATATTTGACCTCTATCAATGAGTATTTGTTAGAATTGTAAGGTGAGAACTTCATTTTAAAGGAAAAGGCCACGTCCACTAGGAGTTAAAGGTATACAAACAAAAGAGTTTTACTGGAGGGAATGAGTTAATGGAAGACCATTTTTCTGGTAGCCATTACATCTGCCAGAAAAGTGTCAGAGCTGCAAGCACTCTGTCAAACCTTCTTACTTGATATTCCATAGAGGCAGAGTTTCCCTTCGCACTAACCCTTCCTTTGTCCCCAAGATTTGTTCACAATCAAGTATTAATCAAACTATTGAACTGCCAGTATTTTTTCCAAGTCATACAAACAAAATGGAATATAAATTTCATCAACTTGATTTACACAGACAGTTAAGGTTCTATTTTCATAGAACCAGAGTTTTTAGGAAATCAGACCAATTATTTATATCTTTTTCGGAGACGAGAAAAGGAATGCCATTCTCCAAGATAATGTTATCAAACTGGATTTCAAATGGCACATCTTTATTTACCCTTCTAATGGCAAAGAACTCTCATTTAAAATTAAAGCTCATTCCACCAGATCTATATCCACATCTGCCGCTTTTCAAGCCAGAATTCCAATGGACAGTATATGTGCAGCAGCAACTTGGGCTATCCCTCATACCTTTATTACTCATTACAAATTGGACTTGGCCTCCAGGGGTAGAGCCTCCTTTGGTTCCACGGTTCTTAGGAGTATATTTCCAGGAGCCACCTGAGAAAAAGGTGCTAGGGACGCTGTCCCATATGTAAGAATGAAGGCGAGATAGGACTACAGAACATAAAGAAGTTATGTACTCGCCAATAATGTTCCATGTTTGTAGTCCATCTTGCCCTTCATTCTTACGAACCCACCCACCTATCCCCCCGTCCATGTATCCTTGGAGGATCTGGAGACACGATAATGTCTATCTTCCTTAGAGTTGGAGACCTTACATCTATTGTTTTTCCTTGTGGAAATTCTTCTATATCACTATTATAGACAGCAGCAAACAAGATCTGGGGTTTGTTAGTAGTGCATTGTGGGATACGTACCTTGGCATAAGCCAATTTAGAGACTTTGAGCTTTGTAATCGTCTGAGTTGGAGCTGAGGATTGGCTCCGAACCTGTATGTAAGAATGAAAGGCGAGCTGGACTACAAACATGGAACATTATGGTGAGTACATAAATTCTTTTTTTACTAAGATGAGTACCTGGAGTAGTTGCAGCCAATCCTGTTGCAAGAAAATAGAGACACTGGATCTTTGAATAGTCAGGAGTTGAAGCAAGAGCGATCTGAAGCGGTCTGTCTCAAGAAAAGCTGTAGTTCAATAAGAAGTGTTCTAAAAGGAATACCAAATCTCATCTGAAATAGCTCGTATGACTGCCTCACCATGCAGTTAGCATGCAGTCTTTGGGTATCAAATTAAATGCCATGTTATGCTTTTGAGAGAGAACTGAACTGACTAGTGGTAGCATTTAGGACTCCACCTCCAGCATGTGAA